>NC_041359.1:2895000-3015000 GCF_900634415.1 Cottoperca gobio
TCTAAGTCTAGAGGATTTCAAATGTGGTTCTTTCTGATAGGAATCCAAATTCTGATCTTTTTGTGAAATATAGATAGATATATCTAACAGATATAGATAGTTTTATGTGTCAGTTCACCTCAATTAGCAAATGAAGTCTTAATTGCCAGATACCACTATAGGTAAGTGCACATTCTTTCAGTTAATTTGTAATTTAGGTGAACTGAACCTGTAATAGCTTCTTTGTGATGTGTTTTGGTAGTAACATATCTCTGTTTTCCTCTTGGCTCCAGTAGATCAATGACCCCATTGGTAATGTGTCAACCCCCATTGTTTGTCCGCTAATGGATGTACCTGTGTGTTAATAGCTGGGGTTGACAATAATGGTTGTTGTGTTGATGGGCCGTGAGGAGAACCTGTGATGTGCCGTATATAGATCTGGAGTTAAGGCAGCGAGATGAAATACTCTTTGATATAACTCTACCCTCTCTGCTGCTGTGGGTCACTGGCCCACATCAAACTGTCCAAACACGGTAGTTCATCAGTGCTGAAGACACCCAAACCTCCCCCTCCCTTCCCCCCCTTATCATTCACACCCACTGACTCCATTCTGCCTCACATTTTCTCCTCGTCCTCGTCCACTTTTCCCCAGGCGAACGTGACCCGAGACGTCCCCCCCCCGCCCCGCCCCCGTCCCCCCCATGGACTGCCACTAACTCCTGACAGAATAATTGCACATAAAAGTGGGTCCTTTATGCATTTCAATTCCCCACACAAAGATCCGGGCTTTGCCCTTTTCCCTCAAGGATTCATCTGATTACAGTGTTTTTATCTGAAGTTAACAGACAGAGCCATGGCCTTTAATATTCCAAACTCATTGTGGACTGCAGTGAACGGTCTCCGCTGAGCACTGAATTCAAGACATCAAAAGGCTTCTTAAAGAAGCAGGTCCTTGATCTTTCAGACTGATCCCAGCGGAGCACATCCTGAGACTTAACAAATACAAATGAATCTCAGATAAATCTCCAGAGGCCTTCAGGATCCTCACCAGGACACCCAAATAATGGCAATAACCTTCATTTGGTTTTTCATCTTCAGAGAAGCCCGCTGTGAAACAAGTTTGAAAATACAATACAAGTAGTAGCTTGTTGTAATAAATAGTTTAAAGTAAAATGTTGTGTTAAAAAGACTGGCATCTTTAATAGAGTGCTAATTGCATTGATTTATGAACGCAGGCCTGTGAATGTGTTGGTCCTCAGAGCATGCACTGACACTGAGCTCTGTCATATTCTGCCAGCAACTTGTTCACACCGAGCGCTGCAGGGTGCTCAGCCTAACAGCCCATTCTCCGCTACCCAGTTGCAGATATGGCTTGTAGCGGTCAGTTCGATATCAGTCACTCTCTGTCATTTTCTTCATGCCATGAAATTGAAACATCAAATCTGAAGCCCCCTGTCAAATCGATCTGCTGTGTAAATGTGTACAAGTGTGGCAGTGCAGTTTGGAGCTGCAAGTCACTGTAAATCTGAGCTTTGTAGCCCGTGTCATGGTGCAGAGTGATACTGATGCTCCCTTTGTTGTGTAGTTTGTACAAAGTATTAATTAGGTCTGCTGTTTTTCATCTGCTTTTGATCTTGTTCCGTCACTGTAATCAGGATATTCAGACAAGGGTCAAACTTTAGGCAACAGAGAAATTCAGTTCTCTGATATTTCCTCCACATTACTGAAGGTAGTCCGAATGACTACAAATAGCTGACCCTGCCATGAGAGTGGGGGTGAAAGAGAGGCAGACGAACAGGAAGACAGACAGAGAGAGAAATGTTTAGCAGCTGCACAGAGGAAGGCCACAGACACCAATAGGGAGTGAGAATACTTGGCTATTCTTAAATGTCTAAAATAACAAAGGCAAACTTCTTACATGATCACTATAAGTATTTGCATTACTGTGTGTCAGCATATCCTTTACATGCAGCTAAAGGTTGCTTTACACATTGATAGTAAGTAAGTTATCGTACACACATAATGATCTTAATGCCTTATTAGGTGGTCGTGTTAATAGTGTCCAAATAACTCTAAATTAACTCTTTCTAACTCACAATATGTTCTCCATTCTGAAGGAAGGGCTTGCTCTTAACTAATTCACTAGGTTTTGTGTTTGTGCAGTTATATTTTTGTGAAGTTGTACTTTGTTTTAGATCTTATTTTTGTGCTTATTCTGCCTTTTATTAGTATAGATACTTGGTCACTCCATACATGTAGTGTTTTCAGTCATTCGAACTGTTTAGCATCCCAGACCTCACTTTACAATCAGAAACACATTCCGAGTTGTAGTTGTATATATTGTTACAACAGACTAACTCATATTCATTAAGTGTCATTAATAGAGAATGACAGTGTGTGGTACGACCACCTTATCAGGCCCATACAGAGCAAAGCATATTAAGAACATCACTCATGTGCATTAACTTACTTACTATCATCAAACAGTAATTAGGAGGAAAAACTCTTTCTTAATGTCCTAGTAGTTGTAGAATATGGTAATGCAGAATAAGGCATTAATAAGAGCTTTTGAGAGTCAATATTTATTCTAGTTAGCATTCTAACAAAGAACTAGTTAATGGTTAATGTGAACCTTAATCTGAACGTTAACACAAGTCACATTAATACAGACCAATAGCTGTTCTGGTGAGCACGGATCCAAAGTAATGCGAACATGTATCTACTTTTTGGTCTCATAGTGATTTCAATACACATATACATATTTCAATGTGGCATCCTCAGTTACTCTGCAAACAGCTGGAGCTGGAGTCATAACACACAGAGCTGACTGCTAATGAAGACTACCGTCCACACCATCAAACTTGTTCTGCTGCATCATGGAGCTCTTCTGCTGCTTTCTTCAGGCTACACAGCTGTTCACATCCAACACTCACCACAGCCCGCTTCACTCGCCAGCATCCTTTTCCTTTTCCATACACATAACATATCTCACATCTCCCAAGTTAACTGAACTTTTACGCTACATTCCACTCTGCTGATTCAGCGAAATGACTTTAATCCTCTGCCTGTGATGTTTTATTTTCCTCCACTTTGTTTTGAAATGGTTGATAAGTGACGCATCAGAGACAGTGTAGCCTATCTAAAATCTTCTGCGCCCATTGAGCAGCAGTGTGTTGCACATCCCCGAGGCCAGATACCATCTACTGAGAGTTTGTGAAGAAAAAGTGAGGCCTGGCACGACAAGAGTGGTACAATGAGAACACACACAAGCCTCTACACCTCCTGTACAGAGCCACAGAGATGATTTAGGGGTAAATTGCATGGCAGTAGTAAGTGATAGGCTGCTGAGGACGGGACTGCAGCGGCTGGTGGAATGCGAACATGCACTAGCGTTACACACTGGAGCAAGGAGTGATTTTACTCCCCGTCTGGTCCACTTAGCAGCCGGCCTTACTTGGTAATGCTGCAAGTCTCTGCTCTCAACAAGAACAGCTTGCTGTGTCTACTTTTACAAAGGCTGAGTAAAAAGGAGGGGAAAGGGGAACTAAACAGGAGCAGTGACTGAAGTAACCCAACCTCCAGGAGGAAGAATTAGTCATTTTCCTCAGGAGCAAGACAAGATTAGTACATGTTTTGTGGTCAAGTAAAGAGAGAGGGGAGGAGTTGCATGGGTGGATGCTGGTAGGAGAACTGCTGCTCCTCTCTGTAGCAGACTGCTTTCAGCCACGAGTTGCTTCAAAACGTTTGAGGTCTTTTTTAGCTCTCTGCCTCTCATCAGAGAACGTAACCAGTCCAAGTTTCAAGTTTCCAGACTGATGATGTCAGGGACATGTGGAATCTAATGTGGAAGTACTGCATTTCAGTTCGGACAATAAGGTAGGGTGGGTCCTGTTACAGAGATCCAAAGCATGATGGTGTACTGTTGGGAAAGCCATCAGGCTTGCTGTGTGCTGGAATACTCACTCTGTTTTTAATATATTCCAACACCTGTACTTGATCTGGAGCTCGGACAATGGCTTACATGGAATGCTTGCAAAATGAGAAAACACAAGGCGTTAGGGTTTCTATCAGAGGTTACATGATTGTTAAATACATTTTTGACTTAATGCAAGTTGTGAAAAGTTTTAGCTCCTTTGATTGACAGCTGTGATGTACATCATCAACTTATGGGTAAAGATAACGCCTGAAAAGTTTCAGTTTTAATTGCAGCTGCTACTTCTGTCAGTTATAATCATTTAGTCTACAGAATATCAGTGGATAGTAACAAAGGCCTACACCTTCAGAGTCTTCAGACTGCCACCTACGATAAAAAAAAATTGAGAAACGTTTTTACATTGTCATATTTTGGAAGGTTAATTCCGCAAATGTTTTTTGTTTTTTAGCTTTCTTATCTTACAAGTGAGCAAGTAGAGATGAAATCAAGTTAATGGGAGATCATTAGCCGTTAAATACAAATATAAATAAATCTTGTTTCACTCATGTACTAGGACATAAAGTAGATACAGGGGCTGCACCTCCCGTAAAACAGCACCCTTACAGGATTCACCCCAGCAAGTGTGCTAAGGTTAAGGGTGGCTTGTGACCCTGCTTAAGACCATCGGGTCCATGTGTCTACCAGCTGTGACCAGTTCAACCAAATACTTATTTTTTCCACCTGTTTTTTTATTAGAATAATTTTTAGTGACCTGAAGAAGTAAAATGATTAGGTAAAGAGACAATGGAGTAGAAGCGCTGCTGAGTCTGTGTGTTGATGAGCACATACAGGAGCTCTTTGGATCCTTCAGGAGTGCTGTGCTTAACTCATCTGGGGAAGGGCTCATTGCATGGCTGGAACACGCTCTCAAAAACATATCAAATGCAAATGTCCTTCTAAAGCAATCCAAGGCAAACTGTAGGGTTTGTGCAAAATGGAAAGGCCCTTATTTCACATGGCAAATATGTATTAACATTTTGCACGTTATATGTTTTTAGGATCATATTACAGAATGAGCCCTTCACCAGAAACAAAGCACTTTAATGTTCTGTTAATCATCTCACTCCCTTATGAGGGTCCCAAATTCTGACTTTAATGATGAATTGATTATTAAAATTGTTTTCTGTTAATCAACATTTTGATTGACTCATTGTTTGAACACCAGTTTGGATGAAAGGATCTTATCCATATAATCCATGCTACAGTAGATGACAGGAAGATGATTTACTTGTTACTCACAACACTTCTTATTTCCATGTGCAGTTCAATAACAACTGTTCTATCTGTGTTTTTGAGAACTGTTGAAACAGACCATGAGAAATGCTGTAGGGGTGAAAGCATTAATGGTTCCACACTGTGATTTCACAAAGCTAAAATTAGTGGCCATTGTGGCTAGGGCGGCCTGAGTCAGCAGCAGCCAATCACCATTCATAAACTCCTATAGTCTGTAATTCAAGTCTCCGTGGGTCAGCCAGCCACAGCTTGCAGTTCATGCTTTAATACAGAAATGTTCCTCTCTCTGAGCGAGTCCAGTCATTTTATTGAGTTTCTGATCCCTGTCTGGTACAGCGCACGCACACCGTCTTGTGTAACTTGGCCATCAGACATTTTCCGTCTGGTGAGTTCTCATGAATGCCACAGTTACATGGTTTTTCCTCTTGGCTTGGAGTCCCCTCTGTCTGCTCTGCTAAAAATGACCACATAGTCACTCACACGTGTAGACATCGAGGCTGGAGTCAAATGTGTGGTATTTTTAAATAGCCACCTTAAATTATCCTAGTACATATTTACAGCTTAGTGTCAGTTTAGTGTCACTATCCAGACACAACACACGTAGTTCAGGCTGATTCCAATTAACCGTGGAACAAGGTGTAAACACAGTAATGAGATCTTGTCACCTCATGAAGTTATTTTGGCTAACATGTTAGCAAGCAGTTAGCCTACCTATTTACACATTCAGCCCACACAGAGAAACTTCAGCATTCATTTGGAGTCACATACAGGCTAATATTCATTCTCCTTTCTACAAAAACTGCAGATCTGTTGTTAATGTAACATTATCGATTATGTAGCTTTAAGTGTTGTGGACAGTGGTGTCTCTTTGGCAACTGAGCAAACAATCCCACCACTGCCCCCAGATTCAGGCTCTGATTATGCAAACTAGCGAGAGGAGCACAGACAAAAACATAAATACAAAAAAATGTCTCATTAACCACAACAGTTCACACTTTTGGTTGAAAACGTCTTGTTCTTGTTGGACTCCATCACTCATAGGCAGCTCCTGGAAGTAGGGTTACTGATCTCTGCCTGCTTTACACACCTAAGGCATTTTGCAGTGTTATTGTTGAGAATGACAGATTGACCCTTTGATAGCACTCAGAGCGAGAGAAGACTGTGTGTTGTCTGCCTGCAGTGCATTCCTGAAGACAGGAGTCATACCTCAATAACTCTCCTCTCTTCTCACATGCAGCTCTCGCTCTCCTCTGACCCTGATACTCTGTCTTTTCTCCCAGCTAATGCTTGACTACATACCGTGTGTGTGTGTGTGTGTGTGTGTGTGTGTGTGTGTGTGTGTGTGTGTGTGTGCGTGTGTGTGCGTGTGTGTGTGTGTGGTTTTCTCCCACTTTCTCTTCACTGTCTGTGGGGAATTTTTAACCTGCTTTTCTGGAGCTTTTTTGTAATAAATGATCTTTTAAAGAGGCTTGCTTTACTGCAGAGGCTAGCCATGCTGTGTTGGGACTTTTAGCATATATATTTTTTTTAAGGCTGTGAGCATGCAGGCCCTTTAAAAAGGTTTGCCACTGAAACAGTAGAGGCCAGGGAACATGATCTGGTAATTTCTGGAAGCTAAATGAGCACAGGGTATTATTTATTCAGTGCAGAGACTCAGAGTGGAGCTGAGGCTGCCAGTTTGAGGTGACCTACGAGTCTGTTTGTCTGCCTCCTGTGCTCCCAGCCTCCCCGAGGAGAGGAAGTGCAGTATCTCTGCTGAACAAATCGTCTGGTGTCTGGACGACTATTACAGCCCCGCGCAGCTTCCTGGCAAGCGAGCAAACGCAGCAGATCAGAGCCATGTACGAGCAGATGCCTGGTGCATCACAGCCACATATTCTCCTGGATACCTTCTGTGTTGTGAGGTAGCCTGGCCTGGCCTTCCAACAAGGCTTCACTGTGAAGGTAAAGTCATTCTGCTCACTGAAATAGAGGGTATGGGCTCCTTGTGTAAAGAGAAGAGAGCAGGCAGTGAGCTGTCGGCAGGGCGCTCTCTCACAGCACCTCCCTCCGTACTGTAGTGAAGAGCAGCAGCAGTATCTCAGGAGGAGCACACCTGAGGCACACAGACAGGAGGCGGAGAGGCTTTTCAACAGAGGCAAAGTGTGGGTCTACTTCACTGGTGGTCAGCTGGACACGCATTATTAGACCTTCACTGGCTCACACTCACATTTGAATGACTTTTTATACTTGCTGAGAAAACGGCATGCGGTCTTCTCTAATGTTCCGTGCAGGGGCATTCATCAGTGAACCTGGCATCTGTGTTCAATTGATTACTACATCACTTTATTTCAGCTGCCATTCCTCAGCAATTTCACACTTTTGGTCTTGAGTATGTAAGGAATTCTTTTGATCCTGGTCAGGGTTGTCAGATCTGGTCTCGTTATGTAAAAGCTGATGTACCTTGACTGTGTGTCGCTGCAGTGACGCACACAGCAGGTCAGGCTACTGGATGTCACAGAAAGGTTCCATTGATTCTTTTTGCTTCATCTGCCTTTCTAAGAAATGTTCTCTTACTTTTGAAGAGTTTGAACACCAAGATGATGTAGTAAGCTCTGCAGAAGGTGGTGCTTTAATGGTGCTTGTTGTTTGACTGTGTGCCAGTATTGTAATCAGCTCTTGTAAATATTTCAGCTTTGCAGTGTATTATTTCCAACAGTAATTTGATTAGAGTTCTCTTTCTTGGATTCTCAGTGCATGTGTAGTGTGTATAGTTGTGCTTAGCTTGCACTAAATTTTTGTAAATATAAATCTCACTCAGACATGCGATAACTTGCACATGTACACATAGACAGCACTCAACACTTTTATTTCTGCAGTGTTAGGAGATTAAGCCATAATGTTTCATCTCTGTTTTTTGCACTCAAAATGCTTGGTTGGAATTGTAATGGATTTAAATTGCCATAACGATGAATAAATATCACAATAATAACGTAGATGTCATTGTAGCTCAGTCAACTGCTGCACCTGTCTAATCAATGTCAGGTGCTGTTATTGACCCGTGGCTCGGTCAATAATGACCGGACAGTGGCTGGGGCAGTCAGGGACGTGGCCGCCGCCTGGGGTCCTCCTTCATCTTTTATGCATTTCAATGAGGCCAAGCTCATCCAACATTAATGGCCACATCGGCCCTGAGCACAGATAACTCTGTCTCAGTCAGCTAGGCCCGGGGGCTGTCAGAGGTCCAGGGGGTAGCTCAGGCCCTGGCTTCCCTGTGGGGCACACTGAAGCCGGGCTTCACCCTGACTTCACCCTGACTCTGATAACAGCAATATGCCACCTGCTAATGGCACTCTGATGGATTAGAGACACAGCAGTGCTCTCACAGTATCCTGCAACCACTTAAAATCTAAGCTGTTGGCCACATTCACCATGACCTTTCTCATCTAAAGTGCTTCTCCCAGTATGGCATCAGAAAGTCCATTATTTTCTCCTCAGGAAGAGTTCCGCCTCCACCTTTGTACATTTGGAAATGATTTCTAAATTCCACCTAACAGCTGGATGTAGCACTTGCCAGATTATGGCGGTGTGTATGCATAACTCACCCAAAACACAACATGTGTGGATGTCCACTGAAATGCAGTGTGAATGAGGTGTTCATCATTAGCCCAGTGCAGAACAGAGAATGCCCCTCTGCTAACATCTGGCTGGTCACTTATGTAAATCATAAAAACATCATTGTTTGAATCAAATTACTGCCCCAAACCAAAGGCAAGTCAAGCAAAGGGATTAGGGAAGGAAACACAAGATGGTCTTCTTCTAATCTAAAATGATTTCGAAAGAATAAAATGTGGAAAATATCCATCACTGGCAGTATTTATTCAGGCTTTTGTTTTCACTGTTTATTGAATCAGCCAGGAGTTGAATATTACAGTTCTGCTGAACTCGAGGCATGTTTTTGGTGATGAGTTTAGATTTGAACAAAGGTTGAGGAGGCTGCTGGGAAATAGGTACTCATTATGTCTCTGATCCAGTCACCAGGGGAAACTCCTGAATGTTTAGTAAAACTAATCCAGACATTCTAATTATTAAACATTCAGGTATGTGAAAAAGCACTTCAATAAGATATCAGCACAGTAATTATAGTTATTTTGTTTGACTGTTGCAAATTACAACCAAATTGCCCACAAGTTATTAACCCCCTTTGACCTCTTGTGTTCATGTTTTCCTCCCGCTGTCCCACCTTCCTATGGTGAAGCAGATTTGAACCCCTCTCTTCAACTTGTATTCTTTTCCTCTATTCCTTGCCAACTCCTCTTCCTCCTCTTTTATTATTTGGGGCTGAAGTTTGCAATAAATTAGTACCAGAGAAGCCCCAATCAATTCCTGCTCATTTGCAATTCCTCCCCGTTAAACACTTTCCTTTATTACCAAAGTCATAATTAATGCGGAGGAGATTGAGAGGTTGGGAGGGAGAAAGGCGTTGGCAGGGTAGTGTGTGTGTGTGTGTGTGTGTGTGTGTGTGTGTGTGTGTGTGTGTGTGTGTGTGTGTGTGTGTGTGTGTGTGTGTGTGTGTGTGTGTGTGTGTGTGTGTGTGTGTGTGTGTGTGTGTGTGTGTGTGTTAGCCCACATCCAGACTGCTGTCATATAGTCCACACAACATCACTACTAATCATATGTTTAATGGGCCATGCTCACATCGTACATCACCCTCGGAAGCTAAGGAATAAATGGTCATATAGGCTTTGCAATTATGTCAAATAAAGTAGTAAGTCATCATGTTGAATAAATTGATGCGAAGACACAATATATATATATAAAGAATTTTAAAAAAGACAAAATAATTAAACACCTTGTGTTCCTCACACGAGTGGAGTTTTTAAGAGTAAGCAATAAGCAAAGTTTGGCTGAAATATATATCAGCATATTCATTACAATATTTTCCAATACTGGTTAATCCAATACAGCAAATGTATGCAAAATTTGCATCTAAATAATAATATTGATGTTCAAAGCAATGAACTTTGGCAAAAAGAAAACTCAATATTATATAATACTATTGTTGCTACATCTGTTGACACAAAGTGCCATGTAAACAGCAGTGCGAGTAACTGAACATACGGTTGGTTAATGATTTATTAGTGAGCACACAAGCTCATTTAAGAATGTAAGAAATGTTGATACAATAGGACATGTAACTATTAGATACTTCTAAACCTAGTTTGCTGCTATCTTCTTACTTGCTAGCTAACAAGCTACAAACTAGCTAACTTTGTCTTCTGAATTTCCTCACTAGTCATTGTCACTTGGGGGCAGCACAACAAGCTGTAAGCACATTGTGAACATTATGAAGTTGATTTGGGGAACATGTTAACAAACAACTGCCTGTTTAGCAGACATGTATAATTATGTCTCTATGGAGCCGTGTTTCCGGGGGGCAGTAATGTTTCAGGCTGTAAAACCAAAACAATGAACTGAAAGATGTTATTAAGCTCTCGAGAGCTGAGGAGAACTGCAGAGTCAGGGGATCATTCTCTGTGGGTTCAACTTCCAAAGTGAATTAAAAAAACAAAAAGAGAGAAAATAAACAGGAATAGAGGAGCTTTCAGTCCAACATGGCTGCCAAGAGGTCAGGGTCTGCCAACTGTGATTTTGCATTACACTTTAGTTATAACCTAAATCAAGTTAACTGTTTTACCCACACTAAATGACTTCCTGTTTAATATGATTTAAATAATGTAGCCTATAGAAACTGGGGCAGAAGGATTCATGACAGTGAAGTGAGCCAGTAGATGTGATGAACACAGCTGTGTGGAAGCATGTTTTATGAGCAGTAGGATGAGATTGCAGTGTGATTGGGGGGCAGGTGGTGCACCACTGGTAATTACTGGGCAGCACATGCACAGTCAGTGGTCCCCACACACCAATCTGTCTTCTTCTGGCCCTAATAAAAAGCCTTTTAACATCTCATTAGCTTTTAATGTCACTCTATGGGCGTGGGAGTGGTTTGGATATGAGACGATGCAGATATTTGATTGAGCAGCCAAGTGATCCAGGTGTAGATAACTGCGCTGGAGGTCTGTAATGTTTTCATAAGTGTGTATTTGCATGTTTATATGGGACATTTTGTGGGTGCTTTGCTTTCTTGTCTCCATTCCAACCCAAAGAAGTGTCTGCTTGATGGATTGTGCAGATAAAGTATTTGATGACACAGAAGAGACGAGGCCTATTAGAAATTCATAACAAATTATTCCCACAATTGAGATGATAAGGAGATCAGGGACATAATGACTGTCTGTTTCCAGCAGTTACTGTGATATCTTATGCTTTATGTCAGCATGACTTTACCCTGCCCATTCTCTCGTTCTCTTCTGGCTTGAAAGCAAAGCTTCCTCAAAGATCTGCTAACAATCACATTGTTTTTTTCCTCCTTTATGCCGTCAGCTTTCATCTGTTCCCCTCTATCAAGTCGCAGTGGCAAGAGTTGCTCGGTAGAAATGAGCTCTCCTATAGTGTATCACTATGAGTTCCCTTTGAAGAAATATTTGATCCATCAAAAACAATTCTTTGACTATTTTCTTAGTTCGCAGTTTCTCATAGTTTTTCACTATTTGACAAGAAAGTCATCACAAATGTCAGTGAGCCTTTCAAGATGTTTTTCACCCAGGACAACACATGTGTAAGATGCTTTATAATGGCTATTGCTTTGAAAGTCTAAAAAGTATTCTTGCTGAAATGGTCAAAAGCTATCTTGTATTGTGTCTTTGTGACAAGCATGCAATGAATTCATCTAGAATCTGACTGCACAAGCTTATCATTTTGTCGAAGTCACATTAAATGTTTTCAGAGGATCTGGACTGTTCAGTGACGCTCAGCTCTATCAGTGCTGAGGTCTGACATGTGCTGAGTGGAATGTGTTGTAAACACCAGCTGCTCTGGTGGGTTCTGAATGTTTGTTAATGGAAAAAGCAGCCATTAAGCTGAACAGAAAATTGGCAGGTGAGAGCTAAAGCTCAAAGGAAATTCTCATTTATTACGACTTGGATCTCATTTTTGCAGTTTGGGTATAATTACGTACTAACTAAAGCAACGGCTGAAATCTGTTGGCACTGCAGTGTGTTGTGCCTCTCTTGTGTTACTGTTACATACTAGTCACAGAACTAAGCGTCTTTGTTTTTGAAAAATACATTCTCAATAAACGTTGATAAAAAGTATTTCCAGGTCCTCAAAGAACCAGCTGACCTTGTGGATGAGACATTACTCCATCCAATACACGATTTAGAAAAACAAAGAGTGTAAATTGCAAATTTAAAATGACAAATTTGCTTAATTTGTATGACGTGAAGCAACATTAAATTGGTCTATCATCAGGTATACCTGTCTATATTACTTCCTTTTATTTTATATATTTACATATATTTTAGTGCAGTCAGAGGATCAGACAGGTTTAAATATACCAACAATGTAGTATTAGTAGTATTATTAAACCACATTATTTGGATGCTCAACAAAAAGTGAGCATAACAGAAATACTGGTAAGAATGCCCCATTGCTCAGCAACTAAGGCAAACACAGCAGGCCAAAGTTGAGCCACAGGAAGTTTGGGTAACCTGGCAGTTTGATTGTCTGTCAGTTTGTGTTTCTCGCTGCATCTGACATATTTTTAAATATCTTGCCCTGTTCTCAAATCTCAGCGTCTAACTCTGTGATCACAATGTCATAATTACTAATAGGAAAGATGGTGAGACCCTGCAATACAACCCAGTTTGTAATAAATGCGATCTATCTATGTCTGGCCCTAAGGTGGCACTCAGCAGCCTGACAGCAGGATGTGGCCAACATCCACACAAGACGGCAAACACTCATTAAGTCTCTCAGTCTGTGCACACAAACATCTGCCGTCTGTTGCCGCAGTGAGTCAGTGGACCCTAACCAGTACCTACTGTAGTCATCCGCAGCATCTCACAAAGCAGGCACCACGGCATGACAGCTCTTTGTGCGCCATGTTTCAGTGCTCGCCATGCCAGCCAACACCAGTGCGTGTGGTACCAAAACAAGCTCTCACCTCTTCCTGATGTGAAAGAGGGCTGCCATGTGATCGGGGCTGAGCTCTACTGTTAGCACATGTATGAGAGAGCATATGTGTAAGTGCTTTGACAAAAGTCCTGGCGTAGCAGAGACGGGGCTCTCGTCTTCTCCCTGTCGAGGCTTCCCTGCCTGATATCACAGGCCGCAGGGAAGCGAAGGATTTCACTGTCAAGGATCCCACGGATTCTCGCTGCTGTCTGAATCTGTACGGGGCATTCCGAGGTGTTCTTCTGAGGAAGAGACGTTTTGCTTCTATCAGTGTCGCAGTGAATACATCAACCTGCTGTGTGTGAAGCGTCTGCTGATGCTGAAACATGACGTCTTCTGAGAGTTGGGTAGCCACAATCAGCCTGAGCTGCTTTATTCTTTGAATAAAAAACCTTGATGCAATCAGTGGATCCAGGAGGCCGCTCACAGCCTTGCCTCAACGCTGTTTCTAAAGCAGTTGTTATACGTTACATCTGGACACCTTCGGGTTGTGACAGGCTGTCAGGAGATGCAGTTTAAAACTGCTCTTGCTTGCTCACTCCGGCTCTTTCTCCTAGTGGCGTTGAAGGCGATGGTACTGACGTGGTGTCAGAAGTAGTGCCAACACAACACCAAGCCTCTGGGCTGCGGGCTGCTCTAATGAGCTCCCCTGAGTGGTTAGCAGGCTGATGGAGATGGCCCGTCCTCGCCCCTCCCCATACTCAGCGTGCCTGCTTCTAATTGGTGGGAGAAGAAAAAGAGACTTCAGAATTACAGGAGACAATGCTTTGGTCAAAAGAGAGGAGAAAAAATCTAGTTCCACCTCATCTGAATGCAAGCCTCTTCACCCCAATTATAGTTTCTAGTACAAGCCTGAGGATAACACCAGCCAATATGTCCTAAGCCTGAGGGGAAGGACATGTGTGAAGTGTGAGGTGTCAGGTGTTCTTTTTGGAAGATGTGAGAGTTTTGTGTGCCAAATATCTGCTGGTTTCTCACCTAATTTTGATCATATTGTTGGTTCTGAATATCGGAGCTCAAAAGTGCTTGAAGACTGGAATAATAGCGCCATCTACTGGTCAGAAATCCTCACAGACAGATAAATTAAAATAAACTGGACAGCAAATATCAAATGACTTTACCTGGTTATTTCTCTTTTATTTATATATATATATATATTTATTTATTTATATATATATATATATATATATATATATATATATATATATATATATATATGTATATATATATATATATATATATATGTACCTCTTTTCAAGTTGTTTTCCAATTATTTACACTGCATACACACACACACACACACTATATATAATAATGATATATATATATACAATAATTGTATATATATATATATATATATATATATATATATATATATATATATATATATATAATTGTATATATATATATAATTATATATATAATTATATATATTATATATTGTATATATATATATATTGTACGTATATATACAGTATATACATACAACTTTTACATCACAAACTAGGTGACTGGCAGCTTTATTCTCACACAGTGAGAGTGTGCAGTTTATCTGACGCAGGCATGAATAGTCCCCGGGGAGGAATTTCCTGCTGTAATCTTTGCCAAACTGTAGCTATGAATTCACAAAATATCCTGAAATAAGCTTCCTGAACTTTTTTTAAATCTACAATTCGGAGAAGTGTTAACATTCACACTCACGTGTTATCCACCTTAAAACCAGAAGGAACTTAACAGCATCTTTTTATTCCTGCTGTTATCCTGCCCACCCTTTAAAATGTTAATTTAGCTAAAGCAGGCGGATGACATGTAAAGACCAAAAGTTTCCCATAACTTTCCTCTGCTCAGGTTTGGCTTGTGTCCATCTCCACAGCATTAACACCCAGTGTGTGAAACGGTGCTGTTGATCCCTGTGATGTCACAAGCTGTCCTGCGTTCAGAGGCTTATGGAGAAAAGGTAGCAAGCTCCTTTATCCTCATTAGCATCATTACATTATGACGTGCCTCTATCTATTGTTGTCTTTCTCCTTCTCCCTCCCTCTGCCTCTCTCTGCCTGCCTTGTTTTTCTGACTTAGCATCAATGGGAGCTAGATAATGTGAGTGTAATTGAATTTGAGAGATGTAGAGAGACATGGAGATGCAGAAGTTGTAGAGGGGATCAGAGAGGCTCATGCTGTTGAGCAATCCAGTGAGGCCTGCAGGGTTCAAAGCGTATCTGAATATTAGCCCCTCTATAAGATATAGACTGAGAGAGTGAGCTGGTCACATTATCATGTTTAGGAAAGTTAGAGCTTTCTGCAATCCTTCATTCTTGTTTAGTGTCGAAGGCACAATTATGATCAAATACAAACAATAAAATTGCCCCAGCATTTTACATATTAAAGTCATCACAGTCATACACTGACTAGTGTAACTTGGCAGGAAATGCCACTGTCCTATTTGAACATCCTGGCTATACCATCCCTTAACTACTTCTTCTTTTTGTATGGCATACACAGTGTGTGCAACATGGCATCACATGATGGGAGCTGGAGGATCCAGTGTTATATATCTCGACCTCTGTTGCTTTAAATTCCCCCCAAATAGTTGATAGTACGATACAAACTCACTGCATTCACATGTAAAACACAATATTGGAACCTGTCACAACTCTCAAGTTGATTGACAGCAGAAAACTAATAATCTGAAGCTGTTTATGTTAATGCTGTTAAAACGTGTTGGACAGTGGATGTTTGCTCAGAGAAAGGTCTGTGAGATTTGATTAAAAGCCTGGGAAAGTTTTCAGTAAATGTATTTTTTACTGTATTCAAATATTTCTTCTAATGATCTAACTGATGAACATGGTCTGTGTGGTCAGTGGGTCTTTTTTCCTTGTAAAATGCTTTTTTAAGCATTTCAAAGAATTTGGTTTTGCACATATTTTATCTTCAAACTTCAAACAATTGTAAAATAATAACATAATAATAAAAATAATTCTTGTTCTATTGGATAAATAAAAAATGAGCATAATTAAGTAATATGTCTTGCTTCAAGGTATCACTTGTTTGCAGAAGGCACTGATATAGCTTTAAACCTCTGAGATGTTTTTATAGCTATTGAGCTAAACGTGGACGCCACCTGTCAGAGAAGGAGCCATTAGTGGGAAATCCCATTACCAGTAATCCTATAGGTGAAGTGGTACAAGCACAGAAAATAGTCTCCACTCTCTCCCTTTCTCTCCGTTTGTCCCTCTTGGCACCGCCGACAGTCGTGCTACCACATCAGTCGTCTTGGCGACAGGCCCGTGAGTGCCAGGGTTAGAAGGGGGCAGGACCCCTGGCAAACTTCCTCCCAGGTGGATAGAGAGGCTCGAACAGGATATTAATGCCGCTCCATGCCAGCTGCAGTTTACAGTCGCAACAGTAAGTCTTATCCTCTGAGAGCCGGCTTCTCTTTACAAAGAATGCTATTTTCTGTGTGCTTGCTTGGTTTAACTTCCCAGTTTTCCGCGGAGCGTGCTTAACCATCAACTTGTTTTCAGATCACAACATGACAAATAAGAAGCTTAGACCTTCATATCAATGCTGTGCTGCCATGTTGTTGTTGTTGTTGTAGCAGTGGGTCTCTGTCGGTTACAGGAGCCATGTAGAACTCAATATCATGCTTAGCATTACTGGTATGTTGCCGACCCATTTTATACAGTCTTTGGTGCCGACCAACGTGTGTCTGTAGCCCCCAAGTAACAACAACGGTGTTGCTATTGGATGTCTGCTCAGATTTGTACGATTTGTATAAGTAAACATATTTATTCACTTATAAGTTGTAGTGTGGCTGCTTGGGTTTATACAACATGTGATGTTTGTTAACTGTACCTTTAACTTCTGTCAGTGGAAACATGACTGAGTCTACAGCAGGCATCCTGTGTTCTCCATCCCGCTACAGCTCTGTGAGGCTGTACAGGCGCAGTGTGTAAGCATGCTAACATGGGAACGTCATTCATTTTGCAGGTATTTTGTCGGGAACCAAAGTTTAAATTTAAGTTTTGGAACATGGTGGTTATAACTGGTCCTGGGGAGAACGGGAATGTCTGTACAAAGAAACTCTGTTTCTGTGGTTAAAAAGGTTTTTCGTAACGAAACGTGTTTCTGCTTCTCAAAGTGCAGTGTCAGCTCAGGGATCATGCTGACACCTCTGTCATTTCAAATGTTACCCAGCCTCTCTTAAGAACAAGGGTCATGTGTTGGTCATGTGTGCCGAATGATATGAGAGTCAGTAGAATTAATCTTGTTATATTTTATATATATATAGGCCTACATTAAGATATTTAACAACTTCTTCAAATTTTGAAGCAAAGAAAGCAGTAAGCAAACCTGAAGGCATGATTGATTTGTTTTACCCATTGTTAGCCCGACAGCTTGCATGATAACTTCCTCCATCGTGGACTCTCTGGGTCTCGCTGTTCCCTAGATTCTGATCTAAAATGTCCCGATGTGCTTGAACCCTTTATTCCACCACAAAGCACCTCATTGAGGCTGAGGTTAGGCTGAATAGTTGGGCCTATAAGTGTCTGACTACCACATTGCAGTTCGTGTCCCGCCTCCTAACAGTCAACATTATTAAATGAACTTTCCCTAAACTAACACCAGCTCGTTTTAGTTGCCACCAGAGGGGGCAGATCTGAACACACTCATTTAAGAAACTAACAGAAGTCGTTTTGCCATTTATGTGTTAGTTCTGAACAAAATACAACATTGTCCTGGAAGAGGCATACGACAATTTTTTATTGTTTTAAAATATATTATAGTTTCAATTGTGCTTGAATCTTAAATATCTCTGTAGAATCAATCTTCTGTTATCTGATGACTGGGCCTTTTTTACGAGGAAGAAAAGCAGAGAGTAGATATTCTGATTGCTTTGTGTCTGCTCTGGTGCTTGTTTGTCAGTTTTATTTTACCCTCTTTTTTATTTTCCACTTCACTGCCAAAGAAGTCTGCTCATTGTCCTTGCAATCAAACTCAAAGCAGCTCATCTCATTAACTACCACACCTACACCCGCGGAGGAGGAGAAAGCCAGTCTGTGAAACGACTGAATTAAAAACTTGCACACTGTTGGGTTTCAGCGACTGTGACTCGGAGCAGAAACAAACCCTGACCTTGCAGCACCGCCAGCAGGGGCAGGACTCGCCAGGCTTCATCAGGCTGGACATACAACTCTTCTGAGAGGGGAGAGGGGGGGGGGGGGGGGGGGGGGGGGTGTAGCGAGAGAGCGAAAAGGGGAGGGGCCGAGAGAGTGACAGAGGGGTGAGATAGAGAGGCTCAGAGCACAGGAGGCGGAGAGAGAGAGGGTGGAGAGGGTGGAGAGGGCCCGAGCCATCTCTCTCTGAAGCTGGAGGTGTATGTGTAAGGATGGTCCTTCGCTTTCATGCTGCCACTGTCGACTGTGACCCGGGCTGCTCACCGTCTCTCTCTGCCGGTAGGGCTGCTGCTTTCACTTCTCCTGTTTCTGTTGTTCTTATGTCGTCTACCTACAGTACATATTCTGCTTTTGGCATGTGTGTCCTGTGTGAGGTGAAAATATGAGAGGAGAGTGCTGCGGGCTGCTTATACTCTGTTTGCACCCGTCGTGCAGGCAGGTGTCTGGCAGAGATGACTGCAGCAGCTGCACTGGCATATCCCACCCCATCTCTCCTGTAGTCTGATGTCATGGCAGCTGATGTTTGCTGGAGGACACCCACAGCTCGCATACTAGGGCTGGAGGGACGCTTCAACTTCTCAGACAGTGCATGGACTGTTGTTGTCCCTTCTGTCTCTCCCTCCCCCCTCCCTCCCCCATCCCTCCCTCTCCTCACCAGTCATGCAGAGGCTGTCCTCCAAGCATCTTTGCAGACTGGTTGTGGGGGGGGCATTGCTTTTTTTTCTTAAACTCTGCTGCATCCTTGTTCTTTGTGCTCTTTTGGTGAGCACAGGATGGCTGTGTGATGAATCCCTATCGATCCTTTTAACAGACCCAGGAATAGTTCATTACATCAGGCTGCTCTCTGCTGATCTACACAACACTCCCCTTACAGAGTGGACGGGCTCCTGTGCCTTACTGTCCATTGCTGCAAATGAGATGGAGGGTCACTAGCAGTCACTTCACCGCCTTACAACATTTCTCTTCATCGCGCATATCTTAATACAGTTTAATAGGTTTTAGCGAAGCACACATTAATTCATCAATAATGAGTTTGGGGCTGAGGCCCGCAGCACAGGATGATGTGTGACTTGTGTGATCTTTGTGGATATAATTCCATCTCTGAGGCCAGATCTGTTTTTTTGGTTCTTGGTTTATATCCTCAGGGGCAGGATTTTCACGTTGGGTAGATTATGCAGAATTAAGCTGCTTGGTATCAGATAATTCTACAATGATGAAATCCTCTGTGGTTATGAATTAAAATGTGCTGAGCTCTGTTGTTGTTTTATGCTCACGAGAATGAATGTGTAGTTTATTAAATGTACCTGTTTATTGGTTTTAGATTTCTTGTATCACAGCTGTCAGGAAAGAGCAAATGTGTTTTTCTTGTCCAACATTTATCAGAACATTTCCTGCCTACTCTGAATCTGCAACTCGGCCGTCCTCAGAAAAACAAAACTGATGATGCAAGAAGTGTACAGAGAGGATAACACATCCAAATCTCTGCTGGAGGAGCCTTTTCTGCCAGTGAAGTGCACTGGAGCATTTAGGCTGTTTTAATGCAAAATACATCAGCATGTGTTAAATAAATCATGGGCCCATCAGATGAGTTTTCTGGAGCAGCACAGAGCAGCCGAGAGGGAGCCAGGAAGCCGTGACAAGCGTCCGATGAGTCATAGCACGTTCTGTTTCAAAGGCGGGAGGTGAAGGCCGTACAGACAGAGGCTCTCTCTGCTGGCTGTCACTCATTGTCACACGGAGGAGACTCTACTCCAGGATAATGATTCTGATTGGAGTTTGCTCAGGTTGAACGGAATCCAAACCTAAGACTCTGACTCATCGGTACTGCTGCATGACATTTGTTTTCGTCTTCAAAATTGAGTCTTCGTCATTGTGTTTGGAGAAGTGGATTTTATGGGGCTCATTCGAGACAGAGAATGAACAATCAGGCTGCTGGAACGATGTCTCGTTTCACATATGCTGAGCGTAGGTGGATAATCCAGTCTCAGATTTGTTTGAAAAGGAGCATCAGTGCAGGCTTCAGTTTGTCATGCTCAACTTTGTAAGCATGAGGAATGGCTGCTTTCAGATGTAAACGTCTCCCACTGTCTACCCATAACACCTTGCATTTTGCAGTTATTTTCCATACCTGGACTGATAACATTCTCATTCCTAACAAAAGGATACTTTCCTCACAAAAAAAATCTACAACCTTCTTTATTTGCTGAGACGCTTTTTTTTACGAGTGACCTCATGTGGTCGTGTTGATTAAGGCGTTCACAACACTGGATGAGAAATTAGCGTGAGGTTGTTAGTTGCATCAAAATTAAACAAAATAGATTTAAAGTGTAAAAATACACTTCAGGACACGGTTACTGTACTCAGGTAAAGCATGAGTAATATACAGTATATATAATCAAATCAAATGTATTTATACAGCCCAATATCACAACATATATATTTGTCTCAGTGTGAGACCATAATTAAAGGGGGAAAAATGGAAGAAACCTCAGGGAGAGCAACAGTATAGTATAGTATTTAAGTAGAAACTGTTTCTTACGATGAACATGAGATTGAAATAATCCTCTGAAAGGCCTCCTGTGTAGACTCCTGTGTTAATCCAGCAAAAGACATTCCTAGCCAAAAGAAAGACATGACAGTAATGTTACATAACCTGCTAACAAACAATATAATCTTGTGATTTGAGTGCATGGAGAAATTTCCTGGAAGAATCCTTGTAACGAAGTGATGGTGCCTCAGCCTCTTGTGGTCGAAATAACTATTACAACAACAAACACAAAAATGATCCTCGTAAAGAAAATGTTGCAAAACTTTATTCCCCCACCTATTTATTATTCTTGTTCTAAAAATAACTTAGAACGATTATCCTGACACAACATTATTGTGTATCTGTTCTGAAGTCATAAACACAGGAGAGAAAACATATTAGATCAGAGTTAAAGGAGCTGAATGTGATGATGTCGTCTGCCTCTCTCTGCCCAGTGATAAGATGCATAGTTCCAGTGTGCATGAGGATTACGATCTGTTTATGTACGTCTGCATTGGCCCGATGGGTGTTTGGGATTGGTGTCAACAGGTTGCCACGGGGCCCAGTAACATGTGGCAGGGAAAAGCTGCAGGGGATTAATCTGCTGGTGCTCTGTCTCTTAGATTTATTACCACCATTACTGTCAGCAGACATAACAGGCGTTCTGGAGATGCTGTACATTGTGAACGATGGTGTGTCATATTGTTTTAGTTTCACTCTTACAACCAGGCTGCAGTTACGAGTAAACTATTGCTCCTAAACATGACAGAAAGACACTACACAGGAGAATACTCCACATGTTATTACAAGTTGTGACTGCACTGAACAAGGCTAAAAGGGTTGAAATCAGGCTTACACTGTAATTGTGGGGCAATTTAACACGTTTGGATTTGTTATGTGGGTCTGTAGAGACTGACTGACATGTTGTTGTATGTAGGATGTAAGATTATTTTAACCTCAGATGGGGGAAAGACTTGCAGGCTTGTAGCCCCTGCTCTTGGCCAAAGGCAGCTTGTGCTACTGAAGAGCTGAATGATAGATCTCTACTGAAAAACACATTAATTAACACATGCAGATGTCTTCCATACGTATGTGTACATAGAAATATGCAAAAAATATAACAAACACAATGCACAGAAACATAGATTAAGCTTGTTTTGGGGGATTTTCGACGGGCACCTTCAAATGAGTGGTGGATTAGTCCATTTGTGCACATAAATGACAAGAACACGGGCTATAAAAGCCAACCGTTCGATAAACAGGTACTTGAATTAAGGTGCCCTGGTGGCATCGGGGATTAAGGCACTGAATGAATTCCAACATACCTGGCTCAAGTTCACCGTGGACCTTTATTGCATGTCATTCCCCATCTCTCTCACCTCATTTCCTATTATCTCTCTACCGTTATCCAAAGAAAATAAATAGTTGTTCTATTATCTCATTGTTCAACAGTCCCCCGTGCTCTCTATCAACATAATCTAAAAAGTAACATATCAGCGTCTTTTAGAACTTTTGAGTGTTTTTCCGCTCATGGTAAAGGCCTGTGTTTGAGCCAGATGGCCCGTGGTGATTGTGGCTTGGCGGCTGGTTTTTCCATGTGTTCCTACTGCAGTAAAACACTTCCAGAGGTTAAGATGATCCGCTTCCAAACTCTGGAATGTGAAGAGAGGAGAAGCACTGCAGGATGTTCCTCTGGGTACAAATCCAAGAACTCTCCCATGATGAACTCCAACAACTTATTCAACTTCAAATTGTGCTAGAATTATTTTCCAGAATTATTTTCCATTTGTTTTTTGTTCAGGTAACCTCAGGCAAGGGAAGGGAGACACTGTAGGGAGGAGTGATCCTACCTGGTGATTACGTTAACACTGCAGGCCCTGTCAAGCTGTTCAGTTGGCAGATATTCAGACGCCACATTCATCCCCTCTGGACACAGACACTCCTTTGACTCTTCTCTAGGAAAACATTATTGTCTTTGGAGAATTCTCGCTGTTTGAGTCTCGCTGAAACACCAACCCTTCAACAGCCAGAGGTACAGCAGTCACCAGTGCATCTCTCCACCTCCCTCAGCCGAACTCAGGTTGACACATAGTTGGTAGGGTCATGTAGGGCTCACCTTGCTAAAAAAGGGGTTGACAAATGGTTAGATGGAAGCTTTTAAAAGTAGTTTATGGGAAATAATGACTTTAATGGAGTACATAATTTGTTCCTTCCTGTTCTTTTTTGATAAATTGTACTGTTGACCTTATCGACCTTTAAAAACAATTACCAATTATTCCTCTTCATGACATCCATATTTTTCTAGCTTGGGGAAATAACTTCTGCTGACTGTACAAATCATATTTCACTGGAATGGAAAGTTGCTGAGATTTTAGTGCCAGACATAAATGAAACTTATCCTTCCAGCCGTGATGAAGCTGTATATTAGAGGACCTTCAGGGTTACTTATCACACAGACACACAGATGAAGCAGGTTAACACGGCTGAGTGATAAGGCACATACTGTTCATGTAACAATCATAAGAGTCATTGTCAGGCAAATGCAGCAGAAGCATTTAACTTCCCTTTCTTAGAAAAAGCAGCAGTCATCACACTTTTTACACCCTGTTACATGAAATTATTGGATAGATACGTATAGTTTGTTCCACACCAGTATGAATTGCTTGTTTGAACGGCACCCTGCTTGCTTGTGAGCTCAACAAGCTGGCACAAGTAGTGAAGCAGCAGGGCCTCTCTGTCTGGAGATATGTAGAGGAAGTACTGGTTCAAAAGGTTAGCAGGGGTCACATCTGAAGAGGAAGTGTTCCAGGAGAGGAAGCATGTACCTCTAGGGGCAGGAAGAGTCAACCGCAGGTCACCTCATCACAAGGTCTAAGTGCTAAGGATTTATTCAGAGACACTGAAGCCTAAGCATTTTAGTGGCCCCTGCTTGGCCCTAGCTTGGCCAAGATTTATCAGACAGATTCCTCTTAAATCTTCCTGTTTAGCAGCATTTTTAATAGAACTAGCATGGCTTCTGTCTCACTTACTGTACGCTAACTGGCAGTGTATGTGTTGGTATGCATGAGGTGCACCTTGGACCTGCTTGTGCTGCTCATAAAGATGAGTATTGACAGCTCTGCCAGATGGGACTCACAATAAGTCTTATTGCAAATGATGCATCGACCTACAGGACAGATATGCTTGGCAACATAGATTGAAAATGCAAATGCAAAGCTAAGTGGCTAAGCAACAATTTGATGTGCCCGAGCACAATTAGAAGTGGACATTTGTACATGCCTGCATCAGCACATTTATGTGAAGTTAATTGTGCAGATTGACTTTAACATATGGGAGAGAACTATTTTGAGAGTACTAGGGATTACACTGAATAGAGGCAATGAATGGTAATATGACCGGGCCACAGCATTAGTTTTATGTGTCTGTAGATGTCTGTGTAATGGCTTGTAAAGTCTTTGCTGATAATGCTTCAGGGCGATGCTATACAGAGATTCTGTATAGTAAGTGTGGGAATTTCTTCCACCCTGAAGTCAATTGTTTACCATCTGGAGGGCAGCAGAACAAGTTAATACCACACATTTTACACACTAATAAACACTAAACGATTGCTTATTTACACATCCAGCAGACATGAAGTAACAGTGGCATTAATTTGATGTGGTGCTTCTGGCTCTTAGTTGCTCGGTGCGTGACTCTCTTTACTAGCTAGTCGCTAACCTTGTCTGCTAGCCATTATGTGCTGGGTACAGTTGGTTGATTAGAGGCTTTTTCACTGAACATTGCTGCCGGCATTCAAGATGGAAGATTCATGAAGTACTTTTGTGGCTCACTCTATTGTTTATTGTTGCTTAAGTATTCAAAGCATTCAAGTCTCTCATACGCTGTCTCATGAACACTGGGCTATTTTTGTCTACCTCAGTATTTAACTAAAACTCAGTGGGAGTGTCCCACACAGAACTACTTCCCTATTTCTTTATATTCACCCAGGGTGTAGGAAGAGAGCTCTAGGTGCCACGTTCTGTGCTTTTAGACTGGTTATGTGATATTGCAGTATATAAAATATCAGATGAGTGATAGTAACATTTCTGAGACGACTGGAAGAGATAATTACAGGATAAAACTAAGCGTAGAGTTTCAGTTTTGGGAGGGAGCCATTGGAAGCCAAAAATAATCTCCAATCAGCCAGAGTAATCAAGTGTGTCACACCAGGCTGCCACTCCCTTCCCCTGACAGGCAGGCATAACGCCGTCACACAAACTTTCTTCCACTTCAGCCTCACAGCTCTCCTTGGCAGAGGTGAAAACTCCAGCAGGAGGACAGGGGGACATGCAGGAAAGAGAAAGGCAGCCTTTATTGCAGATGCCAACATCAACAGTGCCCAGAGCCAGCAAGTATACAGAGGTGCTGCCTGTCTTTCAATAGCCTCAGTGTGTGTTCTACACCAGGGGAAAAGGGACGGGACAGCAGGAGCTGGCAGAGGGAAAGCCAGGCAGGGTGGTGCCTACTTCAGCCACACTAACCAGAACTAGATCCATGCTCCTCTGGAAATCCATCCGTGTTGTGCTGTCCCTGCCTGTTTGGACATCCTTCTGGAATTAAAACTCCATTCAGGTTATGCTAGTTTGAGACAGGCCTGGAGTCAGCTGTACTGGAGGTAGGTTCATGTCGGTCATCCTCCCTGTGATCTTCCTGGGGGTTGATTTGATTTTTAAACCTCTCGCATCTCTTGGATCCTTCATAACAGTGATTTACTGAAGATAATTTGCTGCATAGAGAAACTGTTGTAAGTGAAACTTTTGACAGCCATATCTATAATGCATTATAAACATACTTTTAATCTGTTATATTCTGCTTATAGCTCTGTATATTTATAGATATAATCACTCATAAATATTCATAATGCTTTAAAACAATAATAATAAACATTTCTTCAAACTTCACTTAATGAGAACTTATATTGACTTATAACCAGCTTGTAATGTATTATATATGTCATATATAATGCATTATAACAAGATTATAATGTATTTCAACAAAGTGAATTATAATGCACTATGACTCCTGCAGTCAATAACTGACCAGCAGTTATGAAGTATTATGATACTTGACCTTATAGGTCATTATATATATATATATATATATATATATATATATATATATATATATATATATATATATATATATATATAATGTATTATGATTTATGTTATTAAGCATACATATGTATTTAAGTGCCTATAATTATCCAGTGCTATAAGCAGATTATAACAATGTTGTTGTATAAAGCATTATAGACATGGACACTATACCCTGTTTTCTTTAAGTTGTAACACAGAATGACATTTTTTTTCTGTTAGTCTTATTTCCATTTATTTTCCTATCCTGTCTCTGACATTTTGGTTAGTATCCTGTTAGGCCTGAACCAGATGGGGTTCGGCTCGTCCCCTCGCGGGAGATAATAGATGACCCGCCCTGTGCCTCGCAGCAGATGATGTACAGCTGCTCCTGTGCACCCCATTCCTTTCCCTCACTTGGATAAAATGCCCTTCAAAGCAGCAGGGGCAGCAGGCGGATCCACAGCCTGTCATGACCACTCAGCTAGGATCTCAGACTGCATCAT
Organism: Cottoperca gobio; assembly: GCF_900634415.1. NCBI lineage: Eukaryota > Metazoa > Chordata > Actinopteri > Perciformes > Bovichtidae > Cottoperca > Cottoperca gobio. Next base: position 2,921,562 of record NC_041359.1, read on the forward strand.
TTTGCCCCAATGGTCCTGCTCAGAGCGGACAGCATAGAATAGTGCCCATCAGTCACTTTGGCAGCAGCACTGCCCACTCTGTGCCAGTGACAGGGAGGGAACATACAGGAGAGAGAGAGGAAGAAGGACCTGTGGGGTTATGCAAATTCAGGCTTCCCTCATTCCTCCCTTCTTTCCCTGTTCACCTCTGGCCTGGTCAGTCCATCATACTGTACACTTGGTATGTTGTTGGTGGTGGTGTAGGTAGGTAGGCCTTTTGTCCTCTCAAAAAGGGAACTTTAAGAACTACTTCAGTACTTTTTGTGTAACTTTCAATTTCATATTGACTTGTATAAACATTTAGTGTTGTCATCTAATGGGTTTTGCAAACTGAAATTTAATTTCACCTCTAGAGGGTGTCAATGTGCAGACTGTGACACCTACAAGAAGAAGAAATAAGTTGGAACAGAGGGCCACAGTTTCTGCAGAAGAGTGTGGAATATTCCGGTATGAAGACTTGGCAGCATCCAAGTTCTTCACTACCATTTCACCCAAATAGTACGACACCTAGTGCCAGGAACAAAGGATTTCACGTACAGAGCTGACGACAGACCAAACACAGACAGTCGACCGATGTATTGAGTCCGGTTTTGGGTATTTGTGTAGTCTTGGACCCTCAATATAATTCCATGAAAACCTCAAACCACATTTATAAACTCCTGCAAATGTGCAAAGTACAACGCTGTCCAATGAATTGAACTTCTCCCCTCAGCCTCTCAGTGAACACTGTATTACTCAGTAGTTTAACTTGCTTGTCATGGTGTTTCACGAGAACAGAGTTTGTAGTTGTAAGATGAACGTTTGGGGCCGATCACACCTCGGCTGTTGGGTCCATATTACTCTGAAATCCACTGACGTGTTTGTTCTATCAGCAGATAGACTTTTCTCATTTACCACTGTACTATAGATGTTTTAAACTTCCATAATTCTGAGCGCCTCTTGGACTTTGCATCCATTTTGGCTTAAAAGTTGAGTGTAACGTCCCAAACTGTATGTTCTGTTCTTGTGGAGTCAATCAAGTAAGTGGACCTTGAGTCGAGACTGTTTTGTCAACTACTGTTTCTGTGGTCAAGAATCATCTTTTGCCAACATGAAAAGTTGTAAAGGTTTGACTTTGAACATCTGTAACACCACGACAAATGAGCAAACCCAATCTGCTGGAAGATGTTTGATACAGTCCAAAGCTCCCAAACAGTAAACAGACCTTGAGTTGAGATTGTTTTATCAACTATGTCTTTGAACTCGAGCGTTAACTCCTTTAGTTGTATTAGTTTATATGAGCAAGATCAGGTGGCACCAAATAACCACAGTGATCTAACTATGAAAATGTAACTGGATGATGAAGTGGTATTTTTAGTCTTCATGTCATGAACCGTGTGTTCCTCACTGTTGCAGAAATCTGTCATCTTTTCCATTCTCCTCCGTCTTGTGTTTTGTCTTCCCCTCCTTCACACATAGCCGGTGTCCAGCACATTCTCAGACACAGTCTGAGCACGCTCAGCCGGCCTGCTCATCCTGGAATAGCTAAATGTTTATGAATACTAATGAAGCAGCAACTCATCCACCAGCGGCTCAGGTCTACGTCACTACGAGGCTCTAATCTGTTTTCAGTGCAAACTAAACATGTCGGGATCTGTTGCATGAGGAAAAGGCAGACGAGGGAGATGAGCTGTTTGTGAATGTAAGCATTGCTTGAAATATGATTGTTAGGAAGTAAAATCTCAGTTAGTTGGACTTCCTGAGCCGGCCGATGATGCGGCGTCACACTCTGTATCTATGGAGGACATCTTAAAAATGCTTCCTGCCTTGAATCATAAGATAGCATCAGGGTAGCTCAGATTGTCTGCACAGCACTCAGACCTGACAATAACAAACACTGAAGATAGGAACTGATGATAAAAACTCAACCGTGCGGTGGAGCGCAGATACAGAAAGTAAAACCTAGCACCATCTAAGGATTTATGGCTGGGCATGACATTGATAGATTAATGAGTCAGAGGAAGAATTCTACATTATTTTCTCTGAGATGAAATCTGCCTGGATTACAGGATAAATCTAGATTATTACAATTTGGGTCTTATTTTAGTCATTTTGGCCACCATCCCTATCGGTGACAATAACATTGTATCCTCAAAGTTAATTGTTGAGATCTGGGGAAACCTCTCTAAAAAGTTTTACCCCTGGGCATATGCACACTTAAAAGAGTAACCACACCCAAACATACTTCCTTTCCCTTTCCACCACTAACCTATAAAACAATAATTGTCACATAGTCAACATTGATTCACATATGTGCTTGAACACATCGTCACACACTATGTAGCCACAAGGCCACGCCTCACACAGACGTTGATCTCCAACTCCCCTTCTGCATTTAAAAAAATGTACTGGAAGAGAAGGACCGAGCAGAATTTGCGGGTGGAAAATAGAAAATAAGTATTAGTACTTCTGCCAGGTATGACTAAGACCCAAACCCCTCAACCTAAAGGCAGGACAATGGTGGCAATCAAAAGTCTGGCCCGGTATGGAGCCGGATTGCTAACACGACTAAATTGGATTTGAATGTATGATGTTTTATGTAAAGTTACACATTTGTGACTTCTATTTAGTATTTTGTTGGCATTGTTCCTGACTTTGTGTAAAATTCAGATGTAGACCTTTAGGTCATTTGTTATTTGTAAATGAGTTTAAGTCATTATATCATTAAGAATTGTAATATACTGCCTGGAACTGGTGACAGAGATGTGATATAAATGTCAACAAATAAAAAATTTGAGGCCTTGTCATGCATACTGGTTTTGTCGCATACTTTGGCCAGTATGACCATGAAATGAGTATTAAATTTGATTATTTGTGGTAATAAAAAGATTTTTAAAAGAACCCTGGTAATCCCTGCCGAAACCCTGGACCCTTTGTGTCCTTTGTAAAATCCAGACGTTCTGGTTGAACTTTGACTGACTGTACTTCCTGTAGTTGTGTTCCTGTGTATTAATAGATTATCACAGGAGCACTCACTTTTGTATTTACCGTGTGCTTTTGATAGTCTGGCTAAACTGTAGGTTTGTTTACCGTCCGATCCTCTCACTTCTCGCCTTTCTTGCCCCGTCAGACATTTTTAAAGAGATGTCACCACGTTTCCTGATTTGAGCAATTCTACAGTACGTTGATATCACACTTGATATAAATGACACACAGTACTATAAGACCCAGGTGTAAGAACTGAATCTATCCTTTAAACCTACCTCAGCCTCTGCCCTAGGTTGCTCAGTATTTACGTCTCACTACAATGCTGGGGCTTAATGGTGTTAATTTGGCACGAGAGCCTATGGACAGCTCAGGAACAGGATGGAGGAAGAGTTACAGCAGGAGGATTATCAGAGATAAGCTGAATAACTGCACAAAAGGGGCTACCACAGCAGAGCGTAAACATTGAACAGATTCAATACCATATGGTCATCACCATAATGTCAACTGTGTTTTTCATCCGCTAACTCCGCAGCAATTTGCTGCATCTATATTGTGTGTGTGTATAATTGCACTTAATGGGTGCACAAATGCCTCTCTCTCTCTCGCTCTCTCTGTCTCTCTCTCTCTCTCTCCCTCTCTCTCCCTCCCTCTCTCTCTCTGTCTCTCTCCCTCTATCTCTCCCTCTCTCTCCCTCTCTCTCTCTCTCTCTCTCTCTCTCTCTCTCTCTCCCTCCCTCTCTCTCTTTCGCTCTCTCTCTCCCTCTCTCTCTCTGTCTCTCCCTCCCTCTCTCTCTCTGTCTCTCTCCCTCTATCTCTCCCTCTCTCTCTCCCTCCCTCTCTCTCTTTCGCTCTCTGTCTCCGTCTCTCTCTCTCCCTCTCCCTCTCTCCGTCTCTCTCTCTCTCGCGCTCTCTCTCTCTCTCCCTCTCTCTCCCTCTCTCTCTCTCCATCTCCCTCTCTCTCTCTGGTGGAGAGGCTTGCGGCTGAGAGGGTAGGGCCACCGCCTGCCTCTGAAGCCCACACGTGGGTGGGTTCTGAGCTCAGGGATTACAGGACTGAACTGGAGCCAAACAGCTTTACAGCGGACAGCCAGAGACACAGTCAGGCTGCTGGGCCATGCTCAGTTTGGGGTGTGGGTGATGCAGCTGGAGGTCGGCCAAAGCATGAGGGCAGTCGCTGCCAAGATCTTTGTTTTCATGTCAAAATGAACCTATTCCCGAGTGTCTGTAAACAGGACATGACTCGAACACAGGAGATAATTATACATGTGCTGACATATTATTGGTGTGCCCTACGCACTTATGAAAACATGCTACAGTCTTTGCTCCACGTTATTGTACTCTGGCTCTTAATTAAGGTAAAGTGTATTGTAGAAAGAATCAGGTCAAATATAATCTCATCTTTCAAGCTACACACAACACACTTGTTAAAACCAGCAGTAACCACAGGTCACATCTTCAAGTTGCTTGTGTTGTACGACCAACAGTTTAAACCCCAAAGGCATTTAATTTACTATTATATGAATCAGAGAAAAACAGCATTTGTGAAGTTGAACCTGGTGAATGTTTTTGCATTTTTGCTTGATGAACACAGCACTCCAGCTCAGATGAAAGAGTGTGACTGTGGAGTGATGTGATCGGACACAAACGGGTACATGGTGCAGCCTTTGTATGATGTGGTGCCATGTAATTGCACATTTGTCAGAGCTCCCTGTTGAAAATATGTCTCCTGCGGTGCCTCTGAGTGTGCAGTGAAGCCCAGCGAGCTCCTTGTGTTTCTAATCAGTGCTGCTGTCTCCAGCTACCCCAGTCGCACAAACTGGTCAATTTACCAAGCCGAGCAGAAAATGCATTGTCTGTCAACAACTCTATTGTTGTCCCTGCTGGATGAGAACAGTCTCATGCAATATGTGAAATTTGACAACACTGTGGGGTTGGCATGTTGTCACCTGGAACGTAAGAGCACGTGAGCAGGGAGGGGTGGATATATGTGGACACTGTAGATGGAGGTGTGTGGGAGCTTGGTAGTTCCCAGCCTGCTGAGAAGCTGCAAGTGATGTAGGGATTCAGACAAGGATGACAGTTTCTGCTGTTTCCACTTAGAGTCTGGGCAGAGTGTGACAGGTGTGTCTGCAACACAGGCCTCTAAAAGATCCATCCGGTGTTGAGTTCTCTCTCTGCAAACCTGCCTTGAAAGCACTTGGTCAGAATTATTCAGCTACTCTAAAGCAAAAAATCCGGTATCTGTAATAAGATGACTTGCCTGACTACCTACTTGCACTCTGCCCGTGGTGAACTCATTGCGTGTCACTGGAGTTTTCCACTCCAATAATTATGGGGGTGTGGCTTTGGAGAGAGGCCTGAGGGACGGGCTGTTACTGTTGCTATCTTTGCGACGTTTTCGCTACATTTAACGACTATTAAAACTAGTGCTGCTAGCTACTTTCATTGGAGTACGAGTACACTGGGCTGGGTTTTTTTTGGTTGGACAATTCTAAAAATCAAACTCACTCTTGCTAGTTTCTCCAGATTACCAACCATAGCTTCAATTTATCAATGTGAACGTACAATTAGTTGAGTCCATGAATTATTTGAAATCTCTCACGGAGCCATGTTATGTCGATGAGTGCCTCTCCTTTAGCATGTGGCACAGTCTCAGACTAATATGTGAGGTAACCATACATCACTCCTCTCCTAACTACTGTACAGTCTGATAGAGATGAGAGGGACCAAAATAGACCACGCTCTGATCAAAGGCAGCTGTCTGAAAATATGCAAACAGATGTAGTGGGTGTTAACTGCTGCTGTGTTACCTTAAGCTTCACGGTCATCATTAATGCTAAAGAGAACCAACTGGCTTAGATGGTGTCTACTTTAAGCTAAACTCAGATTTGATTGGGCCAGGGATCAAGGGATCTTATTCAGTTCACTTAGGCTCAGTTCAGGTTTTTCATTTATATTATATAAGATGTATAAAATCTCACTAAACTCCATGGTTAGCATTGTCCAGAGTTGCGCTTCCAGAATGGAGGGTCAGAGAAGTTTTCGTCCACATTTGTCCTCTGAGAGATCTTCTTAACTCCTTTTATAATGAACTATAATGTATATAACTACATTCTCATTTTCTCTCTCTGCTGCACTTTACACGAACCTTCACCATATGGAAAACATTTAGCTCCTTTTTATTAAGCTCTTTAATGGCCGATAAGAGAGGCCTTCTGCAGCTCCCTCTTCACTCTCACTGATTTTATACTGTAATTAGGATTATTTTCCATGTTGTATAGAGTCATTAGGAATTAGTTTTCTTGAGTAGTATATGCACCGAAGATATATATACTTCACCAGAGGTTACAGTGCAGAATCAGACTTTTTGAAGGCATTACAGTCATTGCGGATCTCTACCCAAAGCAAACCTAAGCTGTGTTATCAAAGTGCTTTACGCTGCATGGTTGCGTTGGTTAGATAACATCTTTGCTCCATTTGATACACGCCCGTTGTTTGGGTAATGATGTCATTAAATGGAAATGGATACTCACTTTTTTGGGCCGAGGCAGGGGAATAGGAGTGGAGGGGGGCTCAGAGATGGGAGTCAAACATTCCAGATGAACTTGGTTATTTGTTTAAAGCATAGCTCGGCGGGTCAATTGGACACACTCCGTTAGAATACCATGGTGATAGTATTAAGCACTCTTTTTAAGCCTTTGATCAGCAGTTTTAAAGTAGTGATTATCAGACGCTGTATGTCTTCCAGAGAAAGCTGAAGGTTGACATCTGAGGACAGTGAAGCTCACACTACTGTAGCCGTACCTCCACAGTTACAACAGATCAAATGGTATATCCGGGGGTTTTCCCACACTTTTAATAAAGTGCATCTGATGCTATCACCCCCAGAGCTTACTCAATCTCTCTTCCAGTTTCCTTCTTTCTTGTTGCCCCTTCCTGTTTAAGACCCTCCTCATCCATGGGGCACCAGTGCTCCCGCTGCCGCACGACCCAGTTTCCTCTGGAGGAATTCCCTCCCTCTTCCTGCGAACGCCCCTCCTCATAAGGCTCTGAAGGAAGGCCAGAGCTAGAGAGATGTTCGAGAGTGAGGCTGTGTGTGCGGTTAGGCTGCAAAGCTACATTTAGTCCAGGGATGGACTAACGGAGAGCAGGGTGGTAATGGGTCTGGTTTAGGGACGAAGAAGGCAACATGTGGTGTCTGCAGTGTGCCTCTGACAGGTCCTTGCTGGAGCTGGAAACAGACAGCTGGTAAGCCCAACTTTGAATATGTGCAATGTGCAAGTCAATGCTTTTAATGGCTGCTTGACTTGTACTTACTGAACATCACTTAGTGAGTTGGCTCTGAATTTGTCTCATGATGCAGGTTGTACATTTTACTAATGGTCCCTCCTTTATTCAGGGACTGCTGCCAGACTCAACTGAGATCAATGGAGAATGCATTTATTAATTGCTGTTACTCCTTATTGAATGAATTGCCTTTAATGCTGCAGAGTTTGTGCCAGATTATAGCTGCTGTAGAAATTAACAAGGAGCACACTTTGTGTAAATAAAAATGTGACTCAGCAAAGGATTAGGCTCTGTGTATTAGCCAGTAGTTGATTTTTTACGTGCCAAGCAAGTGAATGCAGCTGAGTTGTAATTTACTCATATGTATTCATCTTAAACTGATTCTATGAGTTACTCACTTGTGAAAAACATGCAAGACAGTCAGTATGAATATGCAGCTAAACTAAGGAAACCAGAAGAAGTGTGTGTGTGTGTGTGTGTGTGTGGGTGTGTGTGTGTGTGTGTGTGTGTGTGTGTGTGTGTGTGTGTGTGTGTGTGTGTGTGTGTGTGTGTGTGTGAGTGGCAGGTTGGAGTAATTAATTCATCACTGTGGAGTGACACAGTGAGAAGAGACTCCACTTGAGGAAGCCACTTAGCGGCACAAAGAGGGCATCTCCAGGGTAGGTGTTGACACCAGAGCTGTCCTCATGTCACCTGCCCCCTCCACTGGATCACCTTCCACTACAAACACATCTGTAAAATACTATCAGACAGCAATTTATGCACTGTCATGGAACGTGGCGGTCCTTTGTGGGTTTTTGAATTGAATACTTCACTCAAGTAATCTCGGTTTGGAAAGGGACAATACAAATATTTTATAGAAAGCCTATGTTACAAGTCATGGGAGGTTGAATGAAGTGGACGTCTCATGAAAGACGCTATTGAGTTGCTTTATGTTAAGTGTGTAATCCATGGTTTTTGGAGCTTGACCTGAAATTCTGAATAGCTCAGAATAGCTCAAGCTGAGTGTGAAGGCAAACTTGATGCTGGATTTATGCTCGACACAAGGCGTTAATGTTCCCGCCGCAACACTAGATGTAGATCCTACGTGACCCTGTCAGAGAAAACACAAGCAGCCTATGCTGACCAATGATAGTTATTGCAGTTTCCACGTCAGATTTATATATAGAATCTTTTAGAGTGCCCCTTTAAAACATTTCAAAACTCAAAAAGCCTGTCAGATGACGACAAAATGATCCCATCCTGAATGATAGTGGCACAAAGAGTACCTCCATGTCACCGTCTTGAAAAAAGTACAACTACAATGGAAACAAGTGGAATTTGTTTTAAGGACCAGATCTGCAACTGACATTAAAAGATGGACATTGATGGAAGATAGTTATCTGTAAACCTCTGAAACCAATTTTAATTATGTTTAGTAAAGGTCAATCATGCAGCATACAGTATGTAAGTTCCTGGTAAGCGGCAGTTTTCACATAATAATTTCAAAATAAATAGAAGCCTTTGTAATCTACCTTTATGGTACTGTGTCTAGTCTAGATAAAACATAAACTAATTTCCTTCTACTATTACGATGACTTTCCATTGCATCAATAGAGGGCAAACACATGTTCTATCCATTGTCTGTCTATCTGTGAGGATGACTACCAGTTTGTTCAGAATGAAGTTCCCTCTGTCCTGACATAATCTAAGAACTTCGGACTCTCATTCCTCCTGCTCTGACCTTTTTACAAAGTTGGCCTCTGCCTTAAAGTGGGGGAAGGATATTCATTTTAATGAAGATGTGTGATGCTTGCCACAGACATGTCTGTTTTGACCAAAGCCATCTCTCTCTCTCCCCCCTCTCTCTCTCACTGTCTCTCCCCCTCCCTCTCTCTCTCCCCCCCTCTCTCTCTCCCTCTCTCTCTCACTGTCTCTCCCCCCTCCCTCTCTCTCTCTCCCCCCCTCTCTCTCTCACTGTCTCTCCCCCCTCCCTCTCTCTCTCTCTGCTCCCTCTCTCTCACTCTCTGTCTCTCTGTCTGTCTGTCTGTCTGACTTGGATATTTTGGTGAAGCTGTTTGCCTTGTCATGTCCTTTGAGTTGTATTCTTCATTGTGTAACAAAGAGCAGAACATCTTGTTCAGTACTCTAATGCTAACGGAAGACATAAACAAGTGTTATCATGCTTTCAGTCTGAGTACCTAGAGGCGTCCGCCTGCTCTTGCTTTGAGCTGAGTGCCACATTTCGAACATGCTAAGCCTCTCTTACATCTAAACAAATGGACATTTCCAATTAGACATCCTCTGCTGGAGGAGACATATTACAGCCCACCCTTCAGTCTAATTAAAGGGCTCTTTCTGTCTGATTAGATTTGTTCCTTTTGGAATTAAAAAAGTGTTGAGGATGCATGGGAGAATGAAAATGCAGAGAGGGTTCTTATAATGAGCATTGAGTGTCCAGCTCCGAGACAGCATTTTCTCTAATGAGAGATGTTATCCCAGGACAGAGCCTCAGCCTGCTTCACTGTGACTTGGCTCAAAGGCACTCCAGAATAAATGACAACAGAGGTTATATTGTTTGTGAACAAAACAAAATATAAAAATAATACAAGAAGTTTGTGGTTTTAAGGGAGTTATGTGCTTGACTATATTATGCTATGCTACTAGCTTCCTGGTTCTATAGGTCCATACAGCGTGGTACGGGTCTTCTCATTTCACTCTTGGTAAAAACGCAGATAAGTAATTTCCCAAAATGTTCCTCAAAGAAGTTTTGCGATAATGTCATTGTTTGAAGCATTTGAAGAAAATAAAAAGCTGTTGTTTCCTGAAAAGGCTGTGATACAGGCTGACACTGGAAAGTAGCTGTCCTGCAGTTCCCAACCATTTTGGCTGTCACAGGCAGAATAATAGAACACGTTGCCAGGAGTTCAACTAAATTTTCTCCTCAAAATGTTCTGATTCTTACTTTCAAAAGCTGTTAGAGGCCAGAAGAGGTGAAGCTATCTAGACTTTTACAAGTCAGTCAAGTAAAGTCCATTTTATTAGATAGCCCAAAATCACAAATGCGATTTGTATGACTTTGCAGTCTCTACAACATTATGAAACCATCTGTTATAGATACTGGCAGATTTTTTTTGTCTGTTTTCCTTTCTCCTGTCGCCTCGGAGGTGTTCTGAAGGCCAGGTTAGCAACCACCGGTCTAGATTATGCAAAAAATGTACAATAGGGCTGCTTTTACATCAGTATTTTCTATTGTTCACTTGAAACCACTGTGCATTAATGATATAGACTGACTGTAAGCATGTTTTAATGCCAACGTCTGGTAATGTGTTTGCACAGGCCAAAGACAGGCATCATTAATTATTACTTCCTTCACCTTGCATGTATTACATGTACTTTATATTCACTGCTTTCAGACATCAAATCTCTTTCCTATTTAAGGTATTATTTTAGCCTTTATTATCTAACCTTGACACATTCTCCCGCGGAGATCGAGATATTTGACAAGATTATGCCGTGATAGATGGTTCCAGCTGGATGACCTTATTCCGAACCGTACTCCTTCATCCATCCGCTGATGACAAACAAAATGAAATGATATTGATCGTATAAAAGTTTCTTTAAGGTGAAAAAGCTCACATTTCCACCATAGATTGTAACTGGCAAGGTTTCATAACTACATAATAGTGTCACCTCAATCCTGTCTTTGTTTTATGAACTGGAGACATTTTTCTCTCCCGTAATGATTGACTGTGCTGTTGATACAAGGTCAGGAGTCACAATGCAATAGGCCTGTAGCCTGTGGCATTCAATTTATTGTTTTCTGCTTTCTATTAGCGACACTGTAAACTACTGCTGTGTGCAACCAAGCAATGAAGGAGAACCGTGTGCTTTACTGTCCTTCACCGTACAGAACACCTGCCAGCTGAAGTTTGGTGTCCACAAGTTGATTAAACGCAGTTCTTGCTGGGAGACTCTGTGTCAGTGCAGTCTTTTCACAGAGGAACTGTGAGTGCATGTGTTGCGATGCACAGAGTTGAACTGTTTCTGATTTGTTACTTTTTTGTTGCAGTTGCTGAAGCCAATAACAGGGTATAGTGTCGCTATAAAAGGCACTTTCATTTTGTTTACTTGCTATATTTGTTGATTTCAAATCAAAACTTAAAGGCAGACTCATTTTTGAGGGAACAAATATGTACAGTATATCTCAAAAGTGAGTACACCCTTTAGATTTTTGCAAATATTCTGTTATATCCTTTCAGGGGATAACATTATCCTACTGAAACTTTGATATAACTTAAAGTAGTCAGTGTGCTGCTTGAATAACAGTATAGATTTATTGTCCTTTGAAAATTACTCAGTACACAGCTGTTAATGTCTAAACAGCTGGCAACAAAAGTGAGTACACCCCATAGTGAACATGTCCTAATTGTGCCCAATGATGTTGTTTTCCCGCCCTGGTGTCATGTGACTCGTTAGTGTTACAAGGATTCAGGTGTAAATGATAAGCAGGGCTGTTAAATTTGGTGTTTTGGGCACAATTCTCTCTGAATGCTGGACAACATGGCACCTCATGGCAAGGAACTCTCTGAGCGGCTGAAAAAAAGGATTATTGCGCTTCACAAAGATGGCCTTGGCTATAAGAAGATTGCCAACACCATGAAAATGAGTTGCAGCACAGTAGCTAAGATCATACAGCGGTTTTCCAGGACAGGTTCCACTCGGAACAGGCCTCGCCAGGGTCGACCAAAGAAGTTGAGTCCACGTGCTCAGCGTCATATCCAGAGGTTGGTTTCCAAAAATAGACGTGCGAGTGCTTCCAGCATTGCTGCAGAGGTTGCAGAAGTGGGATGTCAGCCTGTCAGTGGCCAGACCATACGCCGCACACTGCATCAAATCGGTTTGTATGGCCGTCGCCCCAGACAGAAGCCCCTTCTGAAACCGATGCATAAGAAAGCCCGCAAACAGTTTGCTGAAGACAATGAATCCAAGAACATGAGTTACTGGAACCATGTCCTGTGGTCTGATGAGACCAAAATAAACCTGTTTGGGTCAGATGGTGTCCGGCGTGTGTGGCGGCACCCTGGTGAGGAGTACCAAGACAAATGTGTTTTGCCTACAGTCAAGCATGGTGGTGGCGGCATCATGGTCTGGGGCTGCATGAGTGCTGCCGGCACTGGGGAGCTGCATTTCATTGAGGGACACATGAATTCCAATATATACTGTGACATCCTGCAGCAGAGCATGATCCCCTCTCTTCGGAAACTGGGCCGTAGGGCAGTTTTCCAACATGATAATGACCCTAAACACACCTCCAAGATGACAACGGCCTTGCTGAAGAAGCTGAAGGTTAAGGTGATGGACTGGCCAAGTATGTCTCCAGACCTAAACCCAATTGAGCACATGTGGGGCATCCTCAAGAGGAAGGTGGAGGAGTGCTAGGTGTCCAACATCCGTGCGCTCCGTGATGTCGTCGTGGAGGAGTGGAAGAAGATTCCAGAAGCAACCTGTGCAGCTCTGGTGAATTCCATGCCCAGGAGGGTTAAAGCAGTGCTAGATAACAATGGTGGTCACACAAAATATTGACATTTTGGGCACAATTTAGACATGTTCACTATGGGGTGTACTCACTTTTGTTGCCAGCTGTTTAGACATTAACAGCTGTGTACTGAGTAATTTTCAAAGGACAATAAATCTATACTGTTATTCAAGCAGCACACTGACTACTTTAAGTTATATCAAAGTTTCAGTAGGATAATGTTATCCCCTGAAAGGATATAACAGAATATTTGCAAAAATCTAAAGGGTGTACTCACTTTTGAGATATACTGTATATATATATTTATTTATTTTTACCTTCCCAAACTACCTACATCAAACTAATCTTGATAATGGATTACATGTATTTAGCCATAACTTCCACCTTTCTGGAAATGTTGCATGTTGTATTACTTATTAGACTGACTAATAATTGACTGCAGTGATTTTGCCATAATCCCTCAGTTTATTTGTGGAGTTGCAAATATAACAGCTGTCAGGATTTTGGTTGTGAAGTGTTATTTGTGGTGTTACTTATGGTAATCTGAGCAGTTTATCCCATGGTTCGCAGCTATCATTAGGATGTCATCACTTTGATTGTGTGATTGTGATATTTATTCACTTTGGTTTAGGATATATTCAGATGTCGTCCTTGTTCTAACTTCAGCAAATCCTCTTTGCATTTATTTAAAATGTCTTTATATAATCTGCATTTTCGTGTTCTTATATTGGCATCCAGTTCTGCCTCTGTACAAAGAAAAAGGCTTAATTTCTCAAAATCGAGGTTTCTGTCTCTAAAAGCAGACTGTCAGATCAGGTAGCTGTTTTTTCTTCTAGTAGAAATGGCTTTGATTCCTAAAGGAAGTAGTTATTGAGCTGTGTCCAAGTACCAATACACTGTAGTGCTCTCAGCTAATCACACAGGTGTGAAGGAAGTGAACAGACTTGTGGGTGGCATTAAGCTGCTGCAGTCTGGTGTGGGATGGCCGATCGTTGCTCAACACCGTCAGGGTTTATCCAATCAGCTGTCCAGGTCCGTGTTTGTGCGGCTGTGAACAGACAAAGATCCTTATTGATCTTATTAAAGGCGTTGCTTCACATGCTTTAGTCCCTCCTGGCATTATGTGGCTCTGTTTTTACTGAAAGATGTACTTATGTTGTTTTGACTTCAGTGTCTGTTGTGCCATATGTTGGTTCTTTGGTTTTCATGATTTATTCCAAGGCTTTTAATTTCTTCTCGTCAAGATACAGTGGGAGTGGTAGTTTCTGCGTTGTATTGTGAAGGGAATGTGTTAAGGCGACAGGGAGCATTCAGACTGCTGCTATAAATTCTCCCAATCATATTTATACCCTGCCAGCAGTATCAAAGTTCACTTTTCCCATCTGTCACGTGCCTCTTGCGGAAACACAAAGCAGTGTATGCCCTCAGGAAAATGACTCTGCAAACTAACCCAGTGTGCTCTGTGTTTTTCTGCGTGTTACAGTGTGGAAGGTGATGCTCCAGGCAGCGAGGTGGGCGCCTCTGTGGACCCCAGCAGCGGCTACAGTTGCATCCCAGTGACTCACAGCGGTGGGCTCGGCCCCGGCCTAGACAGCCAGCTCTACGGACACATCTTGCTGCCCGGTCACCTACGGCCCCGCCGACCCAAGCTCCAGCACTCCCAGTCCATCCTCCGCAAGCAGGCCGAGGAGGAGGCCATCAAGCGCTCCCGCTCGCTGTCAGAGAGCTATGAGCTCTCATCAGACCTACAGGACAAGCAGGTGAAGGGGACACACAAAGACAACTTCCATCTGTAAATACCTAATATACAGTATGCAGGGCTAGATGATATGTAAGAACAAAGGATACAGATGATATAGAAAATGTATACAAAATCACATGTAAAATAATGAAAATTATCATATGCGTTATATCAGATGAAACTCAAAAACATCATTGAAGTTACACAAATCATTCATCCCACAGACAATTAGAGCCCAACTACAGTTTCCTTCAACACTACAGAACGTGTTAACGTCCTTTAGCTCATTGTTTTTGTTCTCCAGCCCTCAATTTTACTGTTTTGGTTCACTCTCAGCACTATCATCAACCTTACGCAGCAACAGATAGCTTTGATAAACTACCTGCAGAACTAAAACATTTAAGAAACTAGCTGGTTGGATGGTGGAGCATTTAGCAGCGAAGAGGGGTAGTGGGGCCCAAAACAGAGCTAAATGAAGGGTGAAGTGGATTTACATTCTACAGGTCCCACAAACAAGACTCCAAATAAATGATGATATTGTTCTGTGATTGCTGGATGTGTAAATAGGCGACTATTTTGTTACGCTTATGTTGGCCTTTACAACCTAAGGTGATATTGTCATGGACAAATCAATGCAAGCTGATTTAATTTGGACAACAGAATTTTGTAAATTATGAATATCCCTACAATATGAAACTGAAAGTTGATAACGTTCATATTGAAGTAACGTCCACCCCTTAATATAACCTCCAGTGGCCATATTCAAGATCATCTACTCTTCGGCAACTGTCACAGACACAGTCAGCAGACATAGTTTAATCTGTGCTCTCTGGATCACTTTGCCACTGATGTACCTTCTAAGTTTTTGTTTTTTTTATACTTTTCTATTAGCTTGGCCTCTTACTCAAAATGCCCTTCTGAATTATTAATTAGAAATATATAACAATCTGACAAAGTGATGAAATGCAAGTACATTTGTATAACATATTTATCCTTATTTTATTTTTGGATATTATATCTCCAGAAGGTTATTCTATTACCTGTTACGTCAAGCTGATGTCAGGCTGAGGCTCCTCATGGTGGTCAAATAAAAGTCAAATAATAGTCTGGTTTGGCTTTGTGACCATATCAGCTGTGTCTGTGTGGGAAGGACACTTGCCCGCTTGTTAAGCAGGGAAAGTTGTAGCCTATTGGAGTGAGACTCACTGTCATGGTCCATGTCCCTTGTGGCAAGTTTGAGTCTGCTGGCCTCCTTGGCCCTCACATGTAGCAGGAAAACATGATTCCAGTCCATTGTTGGAAAACTGGGTCAGTGTGTAAAAGGCACAGGGCTGAGAGAGGGGGCTAATGTAAAACAGCCCTACACACATTCCTAATTATAGGTATATCACTTAATGATCTATTTCATTCAGTCCTTTCAGTTTAGTGTACACTATGTAACAACCTTTGAAGTATAGTTATTTTTCATCCTTCTTTTAATGAAAGATATTTTAAACATTGAGCAACACTATTAATCAAGTTATATTTCAGTACTCTAATAATGTGTCTCGTAAGTCTTTAATTTGTGGTCTCCAACAGCACTGCAGTCCCAACTATAATAATGTTTATCCTCTTAATCTTGCGAGAGCAATTCCTCATCATTATTTAGGCCATTACTAGTTTATCGGTCAAACTGGGTTCCCATCACAATTATCCATCTTCCCCAGGCATCTACTTGAATCTAATAAACCCTATAACCCAGCCAAAGCAGATAAGACATCAGTACCATTCTTCATTTGGTATAATGCATGTTTCCAAAGGTAAAAGATTTACTTGTGTAGGCAGGTGAAAACGGCTTTTCCTCCATCTTTTTCTAGATGGAGAGTTATTTTAAGTAATGCACCAAACAAAAACACTCACCCTCTATAGGCTTGACAAAATAATCTTAAATTAAGGTTTGTTAACTTTTATCTTTATCTGGCTCAGTCGTCATTACATGACTTAAGTAGCTCGAGACCGAAGTTCCATAGTAAGGTCACACAATGAACTAACTGAGCCATCTCTATGACAACTTAGCAAACTAAGTTGTGCTGATGAAGAAGTATGATGTGGTGGAAAGTTCTGGAAAAACAAGTGGACCTTCAGTTTCCATTATTTTGTCAAACTACTTTTCCAATTTGCAGGGTTGTATTGTCATAAGAATGAAGCTAAGGGACTATGTAGACTGTTCCCAGTTGTTTCTTGGATGCATTTATGACATTTTCCTTCTCTACCTGCAGGTGGAGATGCTAGAGCGTAAATATGGTGGCCGTTTCATAACCCGGCATGCAGCCCGCACCATCCAGACAGCCTTCCGCCAGTACCAGATGAACAAGAACTTTGAGCGTCTTAGAAGTTCTATGTCTGAGAACCGTATGTCCAGACGGATCGTCCTATCCAATATGAGAATGCAGTTTTCCTTTGAAGGACCTGAAAAAGTCCACAGCTCCTACTTTGAGGGAAAGCAGGTCTCGCTAACAGATGATGGAACCAAAATTGGTGCAATGGGGCAGTCAGAGCATGGTGGGGAGATGGATGTACAGGCCAAGACTCCCACGACGCAGAGCGACTTCACAGATGCTATCACAGAACTGGAAGATGCCTTCTCCAGACAGGTTAAGTCTCTAGCTGAGTCCATAGATGATGCTCTAAACTGTCGCAGTCTGCATGGTGACGACAACCAATCAGAGCCAGGGAGAGGCCACCATGATATAGACAGGGAGGTCAGATGCCAGGTGAAACCCTCTCATGGTGCTTCAGACCACCGCAAACTGGATGAGATGACGGCATCTTACAGCGATGTCACCCTTTACATTGATGAAGAAGAACTGTCACCACCGCTGCCCCTGTCTCAATCTGTGGACAGACCCTCCAGCACAGAATCGGACTTGCGCCAGCGTTCCCTCAATTCTTCACAGGACTACTGGTCACTGGCTCATAAGGATGAGAAAGGGGACACAGACACCAGCTGCCGCAGTACACCATCTCTGGAGTGCCAAGACCAGCGCTTGCGGGTAGACCACCTACCCTTACTGACCATTGAGCCTCCGAGCGACAGCTCGGTGGAGCTGAGTGATCGTTCCGACCGCAGCTCTTTAAAGAGACAGAACGCCTACGACCGGAGCCTCAGCAATCAGCAGAGCAGCCCCAAACACATCAGCCACAGCCGGCCACCCCGAGGACCTTCCAGAGAAGAGGACGCCACCCGCCATCGGCCACGACAATTGGAGGCCCACCTGGCCATTAATGGCACCGCAAACCGGCAGAGCAAGTCAGAGTCCGATTTCTCAGACGGCGACAATGACAGCATCAACAGCACATCCAACTCCAATGACACCATCAACTGCAGCTCTGAGTCCTCGTCCAGGGACAGCCTTAGGGAGCAGACACTCAGCAAGCAGACGTACCACAAAGAGACTCGCAACAGCTGGGACTCACCGGCATTCAGTAATGACATCATTCGCAAAAGGCACTACCGCATTGGCCTAAACCTCTTCAACAAGTATGTACATTCCACTACACAAGATCAATTAACAAACTGCTCACGCAGAGCCAGATGCAGTATGATACATTGCTTGTACGTTTTAGCCTCAGAATTACACAATCACACAATACCTACCCAATGAGGGACTCGTGTAAATGAGATCCAGTCCATTACCTCCCCACAGCCCTCATCCCGTTCCACCACCTCCCTTCCTAAATACTGTCCCTCGTCTGACACACATTTGGCCAGGGGCAAAAGTGCAGTGGTATAATCACTGATTTGGATTGTGTCTTCACTCCTTCCCTATCTCGCTCTCTCTCTCTCTCTCTCTCTCTCTCTCTCTCTCTCTCTCCAGGAAACCAGAAAAAGGCATCCAGTATCTGATAGAGCGAAACTTTGTTCCAGACACTCCAGTGGGTGTGGCCCACTTCCTGCTCCAAAGGAAAGGCTTGAGTAGGCAGATGATTGGCGAGTTCCTGGGTAACAGACAGAAACAGTTCAACCGAGATGTCCTCGAGTGAGTTTGCATCGAGTAGTGTCTTTGTACTCTTTAACACATTTGTATGTTCAGATGGATCATTTTGTCTCTACCAGGAGATTTTCTAAAACAGGCTTTTGATTTGGCTTGCTAACTATGAATTTTATTTTATCTTGCTCCCAGAAATGCAAACGTAAATCATAATTTAGTTGCAAAAAGGTTTTTCAGCTTGCAATCTGCACTCATTCAAACAGTCTTTTGAGTTTTTAAGTACCTCGTAATGACTCAAGTTACATTCGGGAAAAAAACTTAAATAGAATCCACTCAGGAAGTTGCTTAGGTAGACATAAGAACTCCATTTATATTCTTCAGTCCTGTTAACAATCAAGGCAAGTCATAAAGTTCTCGTATTTTCCAGTTGTGATTCTTAACTAGCGCCTTAACTTTATGCTTTAGACTGGACAGACTTATCTGAAACACACTTGAAGCACAGCAGCACTATCAGAGCCCATTGAGATTCAGTGGAGGATAAGGCCAGGAAAGGTCCTTCATTGTCAGTTTGACAGGCATATCTAAAGGGCTCCTTGAGAAAACCTCAATAAATCCTGACATGCAAGGTATCAAGGCATCAGGGCTCTGGAGAGCCGAGTCACAATTCTCCCTTCAAAAGTTCTCAGGTCTTTTATTTAAGTAGAAATGCCAATATCACAATATAAATTCTCCATTACAGGTAAAAGTCCTGCATTAAAGCTTAAAGCAGTGGGCAAATGAGGATTTGTAATTTTAAACGGGTTCCTTGTGGGGATGAACCCACAACAAATTATCTCCCAGCTCTGAAGTTATCATCAGCTCTATCGAGCTTTTTAGTATCTTTCAGGTCGATGTTTTTGGTTTTACTGTTGCTATTTTGATTCAGTTTAACTCATTCATGAAAGTTATTTCCAGCAGCAGGCAACTCTTGGTTAAAAATCTCTGATAAACCCACTGTGTGCTACTTGTCCAAAACCAAACCACAGAGTGAATATTAGACTTGTTGCCAGAAACAAGACTCCAAATGAATGCTAATGTTGCTTTCTGTTTACTGGTTGGGTGAATAGGTAACTGTTTGCTATCTCTTTAGCCATATAAACAACATGTTGAATATGTGTGTGGTATTGAGTTTGTTGTGTAAATTATTACTGCTTTATGTTAAAGTAAATATGTTAGTAGTAAAACAAACACAAATTAAATCTTATATTTCCAATTTTTAAAAAGAATAAGGGAGAAATAAGGGGGAAAAGGAAGAAAGAGTCTAGTACACATTGAGAAGATTTACTGAAACTCTTTTTATTATGTCTTTGAGCTGAAACAAGGCTGTTTTCTGGAAAAGTATAGATTTTGGAGATGTTTACCTGACAGCTTAAACTGTATTTATATCATGTTGAACTTTAAAATGATCAAGGAACTGTAGCCGTCTCTGGCTGTATCTGATGAACGTTGTTTCACATATTCAAGGCAGTTATACCTTACTGAATCCCATGCAGCTTTCTTGAACAATCAAGTTATTCCCTTTTGAAAAGATTGTGTATTTTCCTATCCTTCCCACTTACCACGTATGTGTGTTTTTCTCTAGCTGTGTGGTGGATGAAATGGACTTCTCAAGTATGGAGCTGGACGAAGCGCTCAGGAAATTTCAGGCGCACATCAGAGTGCAGGGAGAAGCACAAAAGGTTGAGCGGCTGATAGAGGCCTACAGGTGAGAAACTACTCTAAAATCTGGGGACACAACACATGACATGGTTTCATCTCCCAAACCAGTGTAGATTCAATGATGGCAGGATCCTGAAATAATCTCCCCATGTCATGTCTCCACAGCAAGGTGGAATTAAGTGATGTTTTTGCATATATGTTTTTTGGTCTTACATCAATTCATATCAATTGAGGATATTGTGACAGGATAGTCATTACCATGTTCATTGCCATGTCTAGTATTTACCAATGACACGTATGAATAGTGGTGCAAGCTAGCTTTGCACCATGTCACTTGTCAAAATACCATGACCCTCTAAAACAGAGGTGACACCACAAAGTCATCTGTAACACTCTCATGCAGCAGTGTAAAGTCATTTTAAATTCAAACAGAAAATTATTTAGAGAAAATTAGTTCTTAAATTTGAGGAAAACCTCCCTCAGGGCTGCTGATGGATGTAGTTTGTAACTTGTTTATTTCCTCTGAACCTCTGGTAGAAAGATGCTCTCATTCCCACAGAACATTAGCTTCTATCAACACTGAGAAAGGACATTTCGGCCTCAGCGAACACTAGTCACTGTAACATTGGAGTGATAATGATAACTGATTATCTGGCCATCGCCTGCAGCCCAGTCCAGATATGATCATGGACTGACTTTATGGTGACTCAGAAAGACATTTAACAGCCTGTCTGATGGCTGCAGGCTGCATTGACAGTCTTCAGTGGTACTGGATCATTGGTCTTTTGACTTGAGGCTATGAAGCCTTATTTAAATCTATGTGGTCACAGTAGTGGATAGCTCAATATCAATATTGATACTCCTGCCCATAAGTGGAACTAACAGGGAAGGTTACTGATTTATTTTGCCTTGAAGATGCTTCAGATTCACAGTGATGCTTAGTCCTATAATGGTGAACTTTGTCTCTCTCACGTTCAGCCAGATCTGATGTGAGTACTGTGTTCTGGTCCAACTTAAATTTGAGATCTCCTCAATGTGTAATAAAGTATAAATTATAATGATAATATTGCACAGTTTAAAACAAAATCACTTTTGGATGTTTTTTCGAAACAGCATCTAAGCGTTGAGCCTCTGGGTGGGCATTTCCCATGACATCAGTTCAGCGACAACTAAGAGCCGACTTAACAACACGGTTAGAAAACACACGGTCAGCTTCCATGGTGTGCTGTTGATTGGAAGACGACTTAAAAAATGCAGCCCCTTTTCAACAAGCCTATAGTTATCTATCAACTATTAGCTATTTAAACTATACCTTTACAACATTCAACATTCAGGAAGACTCACTGTGATGTTAAGTTTGTATTCCATAAAGCTAGTCAGCCTAGCTTGATAACGTATTTTTGTCATCCACATATGAGATTGTTGATCAGATCCAGGTCCAGATATTTTGATGGCAAATGACCTGTCTGGCACTTCAATTACGCTTTGACTCAAATCATGACACGATGTAATGTGCAGAGTCGAGTAAAGCCGAGTGCTGAAATCTCAAACGGGGCTACATAACAACGTCTGCCCCACAGCTGGTTGTCTGTTAGCTTGTTGGAGTTGAAGTGACATAAAGAACTATATGTTAATGCCTGCCCACACAGATATTTCACCAATCAAATAACAGTACCAACATTGTTAATTGGTACCAAAGCTTCTCACACACAACAACACACAGGGCTCGATCACAGCAGGAAAGTTAACATTTGATTTCCACTTTTTGCTGAATGCAATGTTGACTACATGCAAAACAAACACCAGTACAAACAAATGTATATTGATTTTTGGGCAAAAATAAATTCAGTTCAGTTTGACTTTAATGTTACTGTGTTTATTATCCTTTTTGCAGCCAACGTTATTGCATCTGCAACCCTGGTGTGGTGCGACAGTTCAGGAACCCCGACACCATCTTCATCCTGGCCTTTGCCATCATCCTCCTCAACACGGACATGTACAGCCCCAACGTCAAGCCAGAAAGGAAGATGAAGCTGGAGGACTTTGTTAAGAACCTTCGAGGTACTTTGTCCTCCCTTCCTGCACCAAGTCCAGCTTACTGTCACAAAGCCAATATTACCTTTAGACACTGATGAGCAGCTCCAGGGATAAATATTCACCTCAAATTGAGTTTTGTGCATGCGTTTTGCCTTGATTAATAGCCGTGTCAATAAGGTATTTTGTATTATTATTTTTTGTAATTCATGGCCATGTAAGCTTTGCTGTGAAAAATAACTTTGTAGTTGCCCTCAACATATTTTGAGGTTATAAGCAGGGGCTTTGTGGCATGGCTTACTCATTTCTCTGCCTAGTGGAGTGTGAGTAATTAAAGTATAGCATTGAGTGGAGGAGAAATGCTTATCCTCAGAGAGCTCTGAAGGACATGTATGTCTCTACTACAAGAAACACGTGCAATGCAGCATGTGCAATGCAGTATGTAAGTAAATTCAGGGGTTCATCAGCTCTCATAAATCTCTGAATTAATCATTAATCCTTCTGTTTTTCTCTCTTTCCCTCTCATCTTCTGACAGGGGTGGATGATGGGGAAGACATCCCCCGAGAAATGCTGGTAGGGATATATGAGCGGATTCGCAAGCGAGAGCTCAAGACTAATGAAGACCATGTGTCCCAGGTTCAGAAAGTGGAAAAGCTCATTGTTGGAAAAAAGCCGGTAAGTTTGAGTTTGCCCTTGGGCTTTTGCATGTAGAGTGTGAACACTTTTATCTTACCCTCCATTCAAGAGCATGCAGACCAAACTTACCAATTGCACCGGCTTATTCATGGCCAACATTCTCTAAAAGTGAAAAGAAATGAAAGAGCATTCTTTACCTGAAACTTCTTTCTGCACTATGTGACACATCAATTCTTAAGGGCCGGAGACCTTCATGCTGAATGACTGTAATATGTCTTTTGTCCTAAGAACTAAGAAGGAAAGTGCCATCTGAAAACCTCTATAATAATAAATAAGACAAACAGCCTCATGCCATATAAGCTTCAAGGTGTGCACTTGAAACCCTACCCTTCATTACTCCATTAACCCATCCATTGATAACCTTTTCATCAAACTAACTCCACTTTGGTGCCACAATTCAGATGAAGTCCAAGTGACCTTGACGTGTCATGATCGTAGAGGGTGATGCACATTGGAAACACAGCATAGTGTATTAAAGATGGATGTGAGGAACACATAGATGTTTGTTCTGTGATCCATGAAACTAGTTTTCCTGGTTTTTAATTTGGCCCATTTTTCTTGTTGAACATAACGTGGAAAGTATTTTCTTTGATGTATGGTGAATTTCACCAAAAAGTTCCCATATGTGTTTACTGATCCCTGTAAAATGACATTTGAATATATTTCTCAATCCATAGATTGGCTCGTTACACCACGGTCTGGGTTGTGTAAGTATTACTCTTTCTGTCATCTATATCTGAGGGTTGAGTGGAAGTATTTGTAAAATACCTTAAAGGCTTTATGGAATAGATGTAAACATTGTGGAATGCATAAAGTTATATATTTACACTCTGTATTTATGCAGGTACTATCCTTACCACACCGGAGACTGGTCTGTTACTGCAGACTTTTTGAAGTGCCCGACCCCAACAAACCCCAAAAGTTGGGCCTGCACCAAAGGGAGATCTTCCTCTTCAATGACCTGCTGGTGGTAAGGCAGACAATATTCTTCAGGCACATTGAAAACACACTTGGAGTCTAAAGTGTCTACACACAGTATATGCCTTGCTTTTTTTATAGGTCACAAAAATTTTCCAAAAGAAGAAGAACTCTGTGACGTACAGCTTTCGGCAGTCCTTCTCACTTTATGGCATGCAAGTGCTGCTCTTTGAGAATCAGTGTAAGTGCCATGCAGACTTTTGTAAAAGCTCTATTTTTAAAGGTGTCAGTATGCTTCAAACTAACTAGTTTGTATGAGAACACATCCTAACGCAAACATGCTTAGACTGTATGTATAGAAGTCTATGAGAAAATTACACTAATTCTCTCTTGATTTAGTACCTCAGTATACATTTTCCTAAAGTGTTTATAGTGTCAATCACTAGTTTCAAGCGTTCTTCAATACAGCATGAGTAAAATAGACAATATAGCTGGGTATGCCTTAGGGCTACCTTGTGATTGACAATCGCTACTGCGGTGTTGTCCAGTCTGGGTCCTCTCCGTGTTTTCTTCTTAAAAATCTATCCATTTCAAAGTGTATTTTCAGTCAAGTGTAACATTTTGGTAGCCTAAAAAAGTCCTATTCAGCATTCAGTTGTACTTAGCTCCACCCTCTTGTGTCACTTCTGGTTTATATACAAAGATAGCAACAGCCAAAAACCAAGATGACGACAGCCAGGCTCGAGGCTTCAAAACTTTAGTCCACAAACTAATGGGTGATGTCAAAATGACTACGTCCACTTCATATAAACAGTGTATGGTGAAAACTGTGATTGTGGTGTCAGAAATGTATGGAGGGAGGAGGTTTCAGACAGTGTTCAACTATCCATCAAGCATTTTATCTGAAGCATACCGACACCTTAATGGTAGCAGAAGTGTTGTCTGTTTTTGAAACAACTCTAATTTCTGTAGACTTCCCTGGTGATCTGTATATTTAGTGTGGAGGTTAAGTGTTGATATCGTCTCTCTTTAGATTATCCCAATGGAGTTCGTCTGACCTCAGCCGTTCCTGGAGCTGACATCAAGGTCCTCATCAACTTCAATGCCCCAAATCCTCAGGACCGCAAAAAGTTTACTGACGATTTGCGAGAATCTATTTCTGAAGTTCAAGAGATGGAGAAGTACCGGATAGAATGTGAGCAAACAGTTGATGTTTTTCTCTTGATATCTGGGCTCAACAATGATCAGTCCTTTAACTAGACTATAGTCTTACGTCAGTTTGAATATAACATTGTATATGTGTCTCCTTCACAGCTGAGCTAGAGAAACAGAAGGGGGTGGTGAGGCCCAGCATGTCCCAGACTTCAGGGATGAAGAAGGACACGGGCAACGGCAATTTGAGCCGAGGGAGTCTCGATGACAGCTTCGCCATTGGTGAAGGTTTGAAGAGGAGCGCCCTCAGCAGCTCCCTACGTGACCTCTCAGATGCAGGTAAAATCAGGGGTTGCCATGGTAACAAACTATCTCATGTCTCATGTCTCATCCCTCTGCTAGACAAAGTAGAGTGTATACCCAAGCTGTCATGATACTATTCACTTCTTGTGGATGTTAATTGGTTTGGAAACTTGGAAGAAGCTAAGTTCCTGTTTGGATTTGGGTGGTAGCCTCTGCAGCTGACCTGCCAATGCAGAGTGAATACACCCTCTGAGTAATGAACCCAGTGAAGCGAGGAAATAGAGATGGGTGTTTGCTAATGAGCCCAGGTGTAATTTACTAGACTCTATTATCTAATAATCCTGCATCGCCAGCAGGGGAGGAGGCAGCGTCATGTAGGTCACTGATCAATTTGAGCGTCTTATTAGTAAGAGGAATTAATGTTGTACGGTTGATTCAGGCAGGGTGGAGAGAGTCGCCTCGACAGTTCACAAACACATTCAGCACAGGGCTCCGACTAGTGAAGCAGTGCTCACTTCTTTTGAATCTAGACAACACATTTTAGTGACAGTCTTTATAGAGGCCAACCAATACAGGGATCAGGAGGCCTATATTTCCTTCAGGAGATGTGTGTGCATCACTCAGTTAATATACATTTGCACTCGTATTAATACAGCTTCCTCGATCTTTAAACGGGACAAATAATGAAAAACTCACTTGTTCAGTGCTGGTGCACATACATTTGGGTATCTGGAGAGTCTACAAATCTACAAGTTTTGAAATGAGACAACCCAGTCAGAAAACATGTGACTCAACAAGCTTCCCATCCTATGTCGCATGCAGGCTCATTAGAATATACCGCCCCCCCATCCACAAACGGCTTGAGAACTACCTTTGCAAAGGTGTGCCATATTTTTTTCGCATGTCAATCAGAGCATATGTGGCTTTTTTTGGCAGGGAGGCTTAAAGAGACAGGGGCAAAAACAACGTTTCAGACAGACGGTATGAGAAAAATAATGTGTTTTTTGAACGTTAACATGTTCTAGTAGAAACCCAAAATACAACTATAATATATTCTCTTTAAAGGGGAACTCTACCAATTTTACAGACAGGTTTACAGAAGTCATGGGGAGTGCTACTAATGTTTTCTGTGGCTCTGGAGGAGCTTTGTCAAGGCTAAGTTTTGTCAAATAAAAAAAAAGACTATAAACAGAAAGCCTCAGTTAGAAATTGGTGGCGTGAAGTTTGAAAACTGTGGACATTTACCAGGTGGGGAAGGCAAAAGTAGGACTGTGTTTTTTCGTGACTCATCTCGGGACACATCTGTCCGCTGCTGCTTCGTTTTGACCACTTCTTTTTATTTGTCTTTCGTGAGTCTTGCGAGTTAATGGATGTGAAATGCTAAATTGCTGGGGTATCGCTTTAAAGCAGTCCGATTGCAAGTGTTTTACTAATGGAGGGTGTCCTGCCAGCTCTGCCTCAAGTTGCTGTGTAGAAATCTTCAAGATCGCCTTATCCCAGAGGCTAACCTTGAGTTGTAGCAGTGCCTTGCTTCTTCCCTTTCCTTTAGGTCGGATTAGCCTCCCGCTGTCGTTCCGACAGTCTGCTGCTAGCTAGTCATGTCCCACTATTGTCACCTTAGGGTGCTAGCGCCCCTCCGTACTGGGCAGAAGGGATATGTGCACCTTCACGTGTTAACCAGGCGTGTCTAATCTGTCATGTTACATGTTCTGGGCAGGCAAGCGTGGGAGACGCAGCAGTGCAGGATCACTAGACAGCAATATGGAAGTAAGTAGGACGCAACTGATGCTGAGCTGTCCGCTGACTTTATGTTGTTTCTCTGAACACACAAGTCTCTGTTTTTTTGTTTCTTTGTAGTTTGAGTTTTATTTTTACTGTTTTGGTGGTGTTTTTGTTGTGAGCATCTTGGACTCTGTGCATGCATTGGGCTGATCCACGACGGCTGACACATGTTAACCCTTGATGTACACAGCATGACACGACTAATAATACTCCCGACTCACATTAGGGTTGCTTTGTGTCGATGTTAGACTCTCACCTTTGAGTCATCCTCTTGTGTAGTGCCTTAGAGTTTTAGCCTAAGTGTTGTCCTTTTTTGTTTACCTTATCTGAACCTGGCTGTGCTTTGTCAGTTCCAGCTCCTGCATGCTTACACAGTTTGAAGTGACCGACTCGCACGGTTTCCTTTCATTGACCCCTGACCTTGACATGAAGTTCCTCCCCTTTTCTTTGTTATTGTCACACTTAGCCAGCTGTGCACTGCCGTGAAAACTGAGCATGGAGGTACAGATCTTAAACGGTTAATATAAACTCTCTCAAACCAGACAGACCATCTTTGTGATTATGGCCATTAGCACGTGGCTAGCTGAGTTAGCTTGATTTTAATTGTTGATGATTTGACACAAGGCAACATTTTTCAGTTATTCAGTGCTAGTTTGAATCAGGAGCTGCTACTAGAACATGACCTTTAAGGAGAAGGTTGCCATTGTTCTATAGTTTTCTTATTGTCAACAAATCCCATGAGAAGACCAAAACAAAGTCCCTCCCTTAATGCTTTCCATTGTCTGTGGCACATGGCCCGAAGCACAGTTTAATTAAGTTAGCTGTTAGCTTAACATGTTAGCCTGGAATGGGGCTCTGGTCCCTGGTACTAGTTTATTTATCATTATTCGACATATAAAATGAGACTAGCTGTTTCTGCCAATAGCACCCACTCAGTGTGCAAAGATGAATAACATACACTTTCTATAGACTTGGGTTTTTACTACCCATAGTTCCACCTTTGGGACGCTAGCATTACTACTTTCAAGGATTGCTAGTGCTATGACCAGTTCAATTAATTTAAATAATGTAATATACAGTATGAGTAACTCTCATCATGTCATTGTGATTATTGAAAGAAAGGAATACCCCGTCGTAAAAATATAGCAGGTACTATTCATGGCAGTGAATACGAATGAAAGCCTATAAACATAGTGTCTGATAGTCCAACAATATCATGAATCCTTCAGATGTTTTTGATCAGTTTAGTCAGAGCTGCTTCCCTCCTCAGGCAGGAGAATCCTTAACCGATCCTCCACACTCCACTGTTTTTTTCTTTCTTGGGTAGCATATAGGGACTACAACTTACATTTGGTTGTGCAACCCTATGTTTTAGAATGGCAATAAATGAACCTTAAACCTTAATAGTTTAGTTTGCATGTTATGCATGGCTCTGAAAGATTTAACATTTCTTTAACTTTGTTGTGACCGTTTATCTTGTTATTCTGTGTTATTGTGCCCTTATTAAAAAGAAATCAATGATGTTTTTTTGTTTGTCTTGCTGAGTGGGAATTTAGAAACATTATAAAACATCAGTTAACTCTGGTGCACTCTTGGGGAACCCTGAACTTGACAGTTGAAAACGGTGCTGAATATAAATATGTGTGCTGTATACAGGCTGCAGCTTCAGATTGTTCTATAAAGTCTCCAAAATGGGGGCACATGAAAAATAAAGAGGATATTGTAACCTTGGAAACCAGATATGATAGTGACAGAAACTCACAACAGCATCAGTAGTCAGAGAGAGAGTCAGTGTGCCTGATCATGACAGGGCAGATACTGCAGGCTCTGACAAGCTCAGCAAGCTGAGCCTCCAAACCATTTAGACAGAGTCGACCCAGAGATGTTAGCATGGATAGACAAACCAAGGCAGTGAACCGGAAAAGGAAAAGGAGAAGCCTTTCCTTAAGGCGAGATTTGAGATCAGCTGTAGCTGGTCATGCAGTCGGTGCTGTGTGAAGAATTCAACAAGCCTGTGCACACTGCAGAATCCATAAACCAGTGGGGTGATGTGCTTTTCTTTGATCCTTTAAATAAATGGTGTAATTTGAATCTGCAGCAAGTATACCTTTGCTTGTATCTGCTGTTTCCCACTGGACAGCAAGAGTAGACTTTTGTTCTGTGTCCGTGTTGTGATCTGACCGTCCTCTCTCTTGCAGGGGTCCATCATTAGCAGTCCTCACATGCGGCACAGAGCCCCCTCCAGCCGAGACTGCCCTTCCCACCACAGCGGACAGTCCCTGCCCAACTCCTCTTCACTGCTTGGAACTTTGTTTGGCACCAGGCGGATAAAGTCCCCCAGCCCCACCCCGCAGGCCCTGCACCCAACCCTCATCTCCCACACCCCTCACCCTGCCAACCTGCACCACACGGCCCGCGCAGAGACAGACACGTCGGCCTCCATGCAACCTCACCACGCCCAGTTCTGCCACGTGACCCAGAACCCCCCGCCTTACCACCACCACCACCACTACCACCCACCGGCCCACTTGCAGCACCCTCCGCACCAGTACCACCAGGCCCCTGCTCACGGCCAGCAATCGGCATACCCACCTCACCCTCACACACAGCACGGCCACTCGGCACACTCCTCCCACCCGGCTCACGGCACCCACCACCACGGCCCACCACCAGCACCCTCCCAGGCCCCCAGTAGCACCAAGCCCAAGCACAGCGGCATCAGTACGGTAGTCTGAGATTCACGGGGGCTCTCCGACTGAACTTTGATTTTAATCCGAGGCTCTCAGCTGATGAGACGGTGGCACTGTGCGTTGTTGGTCTGGGGACGTGAAGCCAGACGAGATCCTGTGCCTCCTTTGCATTTTTTGTTGCGTTCATCACAGGGACAGTTTATTCTATATAAACACATTTCCTTTCCGGTTGCTCCTTTCATTTTATTTTAGGTCATAAGTCATGTCTGCCTGCTTTAAGATCAACAAGGCAAGATAATGCACAAAGACCACAACTACTGTTTCTCCTCAGTAAATTAAAGGAACATGATCAAATATCTTACTGAGTATTTTACAGAAGTAAATAGTTCTAGATTTTAATGTCTACAAAATGATTTGATCTAGTGTGAGGGTGGTTTGGCTGGACAGACAGACAGACAGACAGACAGACAGACAGACATCTTCAGCCCTACAGTAGCTGTACGAGTATTTAATGTAGCGGTAGCTCACAGTGCACTGTGATATCTCTGTTAGCAGTGATACATGTGCCAATTATTGAAGCATTTACTAATTTAGTCACAACAAATGCTTTATGTATATTGTGCATAGTATTTTGTCAAATAATAATATCAACTGTTATTATAATAATGATTATTACAGAACAAATGCATCAATTACAACTCCCAGTGTTATACTGGCACATAGGTGGCGTAGTTTCACTGTTCAGAAACCAATCAAAGCTTTTATAAGTAAGGCAGATCAGTAAGCTGGGATACCACTGTGTATGGTTGCCTTCGAGTTAGAACTGTTCGGATTGTTGAAGGCCGTGCAAACTTGCACACCGGCCTGCATACAGTCTCATCCACGGCACTCGTCTTTGGTTCGCAGTCGTCTCTCCAGCTCCAGAAAAAAGGCAGCCACAGCAAGCTGCTGAGCAAAATTTCATCTGAATGTCCGCCATCATTTTATTTTTTTAACTATTTTTTTAGAGTCCAATAAACAGTATGAAATGCTCTATTTGTTGTACTGCAACCTGGTAGATTCAAGTCCGCTCTGCAGGAGGAGGAGGTTTTTCGTGTTTTTAATGGAAACTGAAAGTGGTCTCTGCAAACCGTGTAGCAGGGAAACAGCAACATGACTGTTCTAAGTGTCTCCCCTGATGTGGAAGCTCTCAGCTGGCTGAGTGTGCCCTGTCCCTGATTTCATTGTGCGTCTCTTTAGCAGCGAGCTATCGTGCAGTGCTGTTTACTCCCTCGACCAGACTTTTCCTCGGAGCCACAGCACAGAAATCAATAATTATCATTCTGTAATAGTGATAGCACTCTTATGCTTCACTCGCCACAAATGGCAGTTTCATATCAATCATCTTTATGCCATCCTGTGCACACTATCTGTAGTGTGTGCAGAGCAGAGGCAGGGGGCTGTACTACTGGAGCTTATTTTCTGTTGAAAGTGATAGACACAGCACTTGTTCTACTTAGTTAATATCAATGGCAGAGTTAGTCTGTATCTGCTTAAAGAATATGAGATGGATTGTCTTTTGTATGTGCAATATGTATTTACTTTTTTTGTCTAAGAGCAATTTAATTCTGGTTGTTGTTCCATTTTGTTTAGTTCTGTTAGTGTCGTCTTTAATCCCCAACATCCTTTGTCATTTCTTCCTCAATGTTTCAGTGAAGTGCAAGTATCCACATGGATTTGGAGGGACAGGACCTTCCACACTGATAAAGAATGTCAAAGAAAATAATTGCATGTAACAATGTATTTCAAGGCTATTTTCTAACTATTGTGTAATCCCAAACTATATCAGTGTTACAGTTGACAGTTGTTAAAAAAAATAATGGTAGAATAGTTTTGACTTCTTCAATTACAGCTAACTGAAGTCAACTATGTATTTGTGTCACTCCAGAGGATAACCAAATCTGTATCGTTTCCTGATCCACATACAGTAGTTTACTGGATCTTTAGTGTACAACAGTAGTTAAAGCCGGGTGTTATCACGGCTGTGAGAGGAAAGGTAGAGCAGGCGTGAACAAAGATGTAGCCTACTTTGTCATCTGGAAATCACAGAGATAATGGACAGACAGCTATGAGTAAAATTAATGGAACTCTTTTATCTTCATATTTATCATCTGTCTCCGTCAATGGCCCACTTTACTGTTGTCAAGTGACATCCAGTAGATCAGTATTCTTACTTATAGGCCTACTTCTTTCCTCAAGGTTCAAGTTATCAAGGTACCACCCTTTATAAAGGGTTTAGAAGTTGTAACTAATTGGATTCATTAATAAAGTTAACTGGAATTGCGTTTGGAGAGCAGAGACCTCCGCCAAGTGCCGATGGTGCATTCACGTGCTCCTCGGGTGGTGGGAAGTTGTTTGTCCGACTTTGGTGGTTTTATGAGCTTTAAGATGTAATGTGGATGTTGTATGTTATTACTCAGGGCGTTTAAACAACACGTTGATATCTGTTTCAGAGTTGTTGTTGTTGTTGTTGTGAAATGACGGGGCGTTCATGTGAATTATCTTGGTCAGGAACAAATGTTTTCAATAATTCCGACGCCACATGGATGCCGCAAAAATTCTGGTAAATAATAATTTGTGTATTCGCCCCCTGATTCGGATTCGCTCCAAAATGTATCGAGTTCTGTCTTGGCCCATACTACACCTCTTCACCAGGTTTCATGAAAATCGTACCAGCAGTTTTTCTGTAATCCTGCTGACAGACAGAGAGGCAAACCGAAAACATTACCTCCTTGCATTAATTGTTATTAAGTCATTGATTAATGCTTTATACATAAGTAAAAAAAACAGGTTTCCATGTTCAGAAAAATCCCCGAGGCTGGTGTTAATCCTGCAGCAAATGTTAGTGAGAGACGATTGCTGGTCTCCAGGTGGACAGCAGGTGGCAGCAACGCCCAAAGCAGCACAGCAATGTGCTGGCAAAGGCAGGTGAGGAGAAGAAACTAGCAAACATCGATGTAAACATTTTACGATGTAACATATACCTGGACATTGGCTTTGTAAATGTTTCATGA
Source organism: Cottoperca gobio (assembly GCF_900634415.1). Taxonomy (NCBI): domain Eukaryota; kingdom Metazoa; phylum Chordata; class Actinopteri; order Perciformes; family Bovichtidae; genus Cottoperca; species Cottoperca gobio. Next base: position 2,954,411 of record NC_041359.1, read on the forward strand.
GGAAGAAAATTCAGGCAATATGCTTGTTTCCTTGGTGAGAAACACTGATGTATAAAGCATTAGTGAAGGACTTAACAAGCATTAATGAAGCCATTCGTTACCACCTATCCCTCTATAAAGGGTGCCTTATGAGACATTGGTACCACTAAAATATTGCCATGATCCAAAATTTATTTTTGCAGGCTTTATGTACTGTATGCTACTCAAGTCTAATATTTGACCGATCTGTCAAATATACAGCATTTAATCCATCATAGTTTAGATTCTATGGAGTCAGAAAAGTGCCAATATTGCATGGACATTACATTTCAAATAATGTTTATACCAAATTAGTTAGGGACCAAATTTATTTGCCCCAGCACAACCCCACAGTTGACCAATTGGGTTATTAATTAGCTGTTATGGAATAATGGTGCAGACACCAGCCAAGAAGAAACCTAGCTTTAATAAAACATTAGTGGTTCCCAGAATAACGTTGAATCAGAGTGTTTTCAGTCACAACCCATCAGTCCCTTCAGACAACTGATCAATCATAAAACCTGTCCAGATTCCGTGTGAGGGGCTTTGTTGCATGCCATTGATGCCTACCGTTTCTTTTCTTTTCTCTTTCTTGTTTTGTTTTTTAAGTGTTCTATTGAGCAGTGGGCTTGTCTAGCCCCTAAACTTTCAATGTAGCTTTGAGTTCTCTGACTGATGCTTGTTTACATGTAGATGATTTCTGGCCTACTAGTGTGTCTTTTCATTTAAAGTTGTGTCATTCTACTACTCCGGCATGTATTTCACCTCTATTTTCACTGTACAGTAAGACATGGCAGTAAACTGCTGAGTGTAAATAGCAAATACATCTGAGGATGTAACTTGATGAAGAGGCTCTGAAAGGGAGGAAGCATTTTAAGGGTGGCTGTGTAGTAAAGAATGAGAAAACATGTAAATAGTCTGTAAATAATAATAATAATAATTATTACTACTACTGCTCATTGTCTGCAGTTACATTGAAGGTGCATACCTGCTCCCCTCTGATATTTACATAATCATCAACTGCTTCTCTCTGCCTCTGACAGGACTGAATTATCATAGGATCTACAGATAGACAGCCTACTGTTACACAGTTAACACGGCTTCGGACTTATTTCCTGATACGCTCCTGTTCTCTCACACCCACAGCCCACTTTTGAAGTTAAATGAAAGGGAGGAGTGCTCTTATTTTATTATGCATTCTGTTTCTAAGTAGACAACCCCTTATTGATGTAAAACTTGTACTGTGACGATGTTGAGAACGCAAAATAAAACAATATATTGTAAAACCCGAGCTGAGTGTCCCTACTTTCACTTGAATGACGTTCTGTAGGCTTTTCTACCGGACTGTAGTTCTACAGTTCTAGACATGTCTTTTTCTTAAAAAGCTAAATGGTCCTAGAGTCCTATAGGACCACACCAGAGGGTTTCTATTTGAAAGTAGTCCGAATCCAGACTGCACTCATACAGGATTTTTTTTTTAACTTCAAAAAAGGTAAGTGGTTCTAGAATGTGAGAACTGCAAGGTGGAAATAGTGGTAGGACCACAGTTTATAGTTTAAAGGTTGTCTACCTAAAAGTGGTCCTTAGTCCTATGACTGCACTTAAATAAGCTTTTTCTGCCTAAAACAGATTATTGGTTCTATAATCTTAGGACCACACTGACCCCAGAGGTCTGTGATTGTACTTATAGAGTTTTATACCTAAAAAGGGTCTTATTATCTTATAGGACCACACTAGGATTTTGAAAGTGGTCCTGGATTGGTGGAGTCCCAGTGTACTGCACAAGGATGAGCTGGGGATAAAACAATCAATCCTGTGACTATGGGACCAATTGATACAATTGGTGTTCCCAATTCATAAATGTAATTGCATTCAACACAATATAAAGTAGTGTCTGTCTTCTTCTTGGTTAACCTTAGAGTTATAATGTATAGTATTTAGGGCTTGGATAATCCTCCAATGAATCAATGCAAGTCAATGTGATTAACCCAAAAGCAGGGCATTAGCATTAAGGATTTTAGAAACACTGACGTCATGAGTCCAAGTTCCCCTCGACCAATAATACATTTTTGATTACCCATCAAAGCAAAAGTCTGTAAGAAACTTAACATGTTATTTTTTCCATATTTATTTATTCACTTAACTGATGTATTCTATTTTCTGGAAATTGTATCGTCCAATATGGTGGTCAAAATTGCTGGTTCAAAGCATTCACCTCACTGCCTCAATTACTCAATTACTCTGGTGTAGAAACAGATTATGCATCTACTTAAACAACAATGTATCACCTAAAAACAGGCAAAGTTAAAGATATTACACCTAAAAACATGCTATAGTCAGCCCTCAAAACCTAAGCTGTGAAATGTGTGTATAATTGTAGAATAGAAACCCCTCCCCGGGTCATTAAAGGGGTCCTTGGGTCAAGCCTTCCCTTTCCATAATGTAATCAGTGACATCTTTTGTTAGACCCTCCCTGCTTTTAAACTCACACATCTTTGAAACTCCACACACACATCATACGTTTGTTTTGCTCTGACTTGACAAAGCTCTCTCAAAAGCCACACAATACATCCTACAACTACATATTTTCTTCATATAAAAAATAATAATTCCCATTTAATATCCCTACATTTCCAGAAACTATACCGAGGACCTGATGTCTGTGTCCTCATAAAACACATTTGTGTTTCACTCTTCCTGTATATACCTAAACAAAATGCTGTGGAAGTTGTCACTGCTGATGAAAGTCAATACAGCAGTATACTAATTGTCTTCTCATTCTGCCTGCCTGACTGTGGCAGGTGGTCTGACTGACAGTTTGCCCTGTTTGTCTGTTCGGCCCTTGAGGTTGGAGCTAAAAATAGATCCCAGCCTTGAGGGCCACATCCTCAGTGTCAGCAGGACGACGTCATCATGCGGATGGGAGGGACCTAGGCTGAGCACAGAGCTTCATTTCCTCTGCCCGCAAAGAAGGGTTTTCATTATGCTCTCATGTACCTACATATGTATGTCATATAGGGATTTACATGGGTTTCTGACTGATGGAAAAAAAAAATCTTCAGTCAATCTTTTAATCTTAAAAGCACTTTGTGGTTAAGCTTGCAAAGTGCTATATAAATAAAAGTAGTATTGCTATTATAGAACTGTGCATTCAGTGATACTTACACAGACCATCTGTTCTGCATTAGACTTTTTTCTGTTTGTAGAATAACAATCAGCATTGTTGCCCAAGTATATGTGTACATATACAAGAATTTGACTAAGAGCTAAGAACAGGGACAATAAAGTTGGACTTACAAGGTCAAGAATAGGCAGGACTATTATGTAGGTCTACACAAGTAGCTGTTAAACAATTGGTGTAAATACACTACTATATTTAAAAAAGCACTATAGATAGCCTGATATTTCTATTTTTACAACATTTGATGTCTTTGTTGGTGGGTAAAATGTGTCATTTTTTGTTTAAAAAAAACAAGTTCCATTTCGCCTCTACTGCTTAATAGTCCCTTTGTACTTTGCGCCACCAAGTGGCATCCTCGCACCATTGCTTTACTGCTATGCTGTGTTCAGGTGCTGTCAGAAATATCAAAACCAGGCAAGGATAGGGGGATATCTTATAGGCTGGCAATTGTGATTTTTATACTCAATCTATTTAAATTTGTTTTGTTTTTCTGGCAGTATGTAAAACACTTAGAAAATACATGTAGATGCTTTAGATACTTGTGTGGAGAAATATAATGTACAGACAATATAGCCTATTTAAACAGTTGATGTAATAGAATATCCATCCATCCATCCATCGTCTACCGCTTATCCGGGATCGGGTCGCGGGGGCAGCAGCTCCAGTAAGGAACCCCAATCTTCCCTTCTCCGGGCCACATCCTCCAGCTCCGACTGGGGGATCCTGAGGCGTTCCCAGGCCAGTGAGGAGACATAATCTCTCCACCGAGTCCTGGGTCTTCCCCGGGGTCTCCTCCCAGCTGGACGTGCCTGGAACACCTCCCTAGGGAGGCGCCCAGGTGGCATCCTTACTAGATGCCCGAACCACCTCAACTGGCTCCTTTCAACGTAATAGAATATGAAATATTCAAATATTCAAATACATGTGAAGAAGAAGAATGTCAACTTTTATTCAGAAGAACGAAAATATAAAAATCCTGTCAATAGTAGTTGGCGAGAGGGATATTTTTGCAACGTTATAAAAACACAATATAAACCCTAGCATGTAACGCCTTGAAGGAAATGATTCATCAATTAAAAGTTAATTATCTTTAAAGTTAAGAATAGACCAGAATATTAAAACAATACATATTTATAATATATTTCCTGTATTATCTTTAACCAGCCTTTATTGCTATAAAACGTTTAAAAGAGCCAGTCTATTCATATTTGTTACTGACATTTACTGTTTACGAGGGTCTTTGAAGGTATTAGCTAACCATTTGTGTACGTCATCAGCATGAGACAGAAACGGGTGAAAGGTGTCCTGACTGTGGCAGTATATAACACACCAGCTGGCCACATGAAGTAGAGGTTTATGCCAGAAGAATGATGAATGTAAACAGATTTGTTGTCTTGTCAAGATCTGTTCGACTTGGACAGCGGCTGCTCGCCTGTAATGTGAGGCATGCTGGGGAAGAAGGACTCCCCCGCCAGCAGCGGAGGTCCATTAAAACACACTCGAGAAACTTCGCTTACGCCAAGGATTTGTTCCTCGGTCAGGTTAACAAGGTAACGTAGTTTATGATCTACTAGGTGTAGAGAAAGATAGTTCCTGGCGGATGAGCGTTGGCTCTGTCTTTCTATGTTGTTGTGTCGAAGACAAATGTAAACCAGTGAACGTTATCGGCGCTGTGTCCAGAGGTGACTCGTCTGCTGGCAACGGAACAAGTTTGGTTTTAGTGGGTTTACTGAGACACTAATATCATTCTGTGTTAATACATGCCATAAAACATCCTCGGTCGCTGTAATAGTTAGTGTTTTACAATACACCTGTGCTTTTGCTACTATGGCATGTCAAAATGTCTGCTGTCAGGTTCTTCTAGTTGTCCTGCCGTCATATTTGTCAGGCTGGGACTAGGACTGTAACTGTATGAGATGTTCATGGTACCGTCTCAGGAAATATTACGTTATTATTATTATTATTATTATTATTATTATTATTATTATTATTATTATTATTATTATTAGTAGTAGTAGTAGTAGTAGTAGTAGTAGTATCAGTATCAGTTACAATGACACTGAATATAAAAACAGAATTATAAGCCTCGTAATATAAATAGCATGTAACTGTTATTTAACTAAAGCATGTTATTTCACGTGTTAGAAGCACTATAATAATAATAATAATAATAATAATAATAATAATAATAATAATAATAATAATACATTAGATTTGTATAGCGCTTTTCTAGAAACTCAAAGACGCTATAGCATGTTAAATTAACTGCAACAAAAATAACATCAGCTGTGAGCTTTTAAAATAATGTCCTATGATTCTTAATAATTAACATAAACTGTAGATGCAACAGTGCAGCCGGGCTGCTCCTTTCTTTACCTTCATCTCCTCACGCACCCACTTATGTCAGCATTTCTAATACCGTAGATACGCTGAATGTACACGGGATGATACCGCAGTATACCAGGTAAAACCCTAGCTGGGACATACAGTGGCTTCAGAAAGTACATGTTTTTAGAAATTCTTGCAAATGTATTATAAAAAAAAAAAAAAAAACTGAAATCTCTTTTACATAAGTATTCAAACCCTTAATTCAGTACTTGGTAGAAGCCCCTTTGGCAGCAATTACAGCTTTGAGTCCTCTCAAGTAAGCCCCTACAAGCTTTGTTCACCTGGATTTGGGAAGTTTATTCCATTCTTTCTGGCAGATCCTATCGGGTTCCGTCAGTGTGGCTGGGAAACGTCTTCAGGACTCTTCACAAATCTCCTATGGGGTTCAAGTCTGAGACAAGACTTTGACTGCTTGAATGGCCCAGAGCCACTTGCCTGTGTGTTTCGGTTCATTGTCGTGCTGAAAGGTGAACCGTCGCACAGCGGAGCAGGCTTTCTACAAGGACCTCTATGTATTTGGCTGCATTAGTTAATGCTTCAGGTCGGGTGAAGAGCAGTGCCTGGTGGTTGTAGACTTAGTGCTTGGAGTTCTGCCCAAAGAGTTACATTTGTCTCATCAGAATAGAGAATCTGAGTCCTTTTTTAAATGCTATTTGGTAAACTCTCGGCGGACTGTCGTACATCTCTTTACTCGAGTGCGTTCCACTATGCACTATCTATCTAGCCACTATGACTTCTGAAGCTCTCTTAGCGTGACCGTTGGATTCTTGGGCACCATCAGTTTGGCTGAACAGACGACTCTACGAAGAGTCCTGGTGGTTCCAAGCTTCTTCCATTTCACAGTGATTGAGGCCACTGTGCCCTGGGAACACTTATAGCTTTAGAAATGTTTTCATACCCATGCCCTGAGCGATGCCTCTTCGCCACAGTGCTATAGCTACGGTGTGTGTGTGTGTGTGTGTGTGTGTGTGTGTGTGTGTGTGTGTGTGTGTGTGTGTGGTGTGTGTGTGTGTGTGTGTGTGTGTGTGTGTGTGTGTGTGTGTGTGTGTGTGTGTGTGTGTGTGTGTGTGTGTGTGGTTTCTATAACAGTGTGTTTGTCCTCCAGGAGGAGGTCTTCCCTTATCCAGAAATTGGAAATGAAGAAGTGGAGGAGCTCAACCAGCTTGTTGCACCCGTTGAAAAGTTCTTCAATGAAGAAGGTGAGAGGAGATCTGAGGAATGCAAGAGCTGTTGGCAACCTGCGGCATGGCTTTTTATGCTCGTATAATGATTTTGCAATGTGTTGTAATTTGATGAATTGACAATGAATTACTTTTTAAATTTTTGTCGCGATTTCAGTTGATTCAGCAAAGATTGACCGAGAGGCCAGAATCCCTCCAGAGACTTTGAACGGGTTGAAGGAGCTGGGGCTGTTTGGCATCATGATTCCTGAGGAGTATGGTAAGATGATGTGACACCAGCTGTTTGTAGTTATAAGTGTTATTAAATAGTTATTTCATAATTGACATGCATTTAAAACAAACAGGTTCTGAGATTAGATGTTACTAAACACACGTGTAGTAACAGTAAGGCAGCTTGTTCTCTACCCGGGGGAAATGTAATGTGTCTTTAGATGGGTTATAAATGATGGAACTATTCCTCTCACATGCCAGTTAGAAATGCAGTAATAGTCCCACCGTTTCTTATGGGCACAAGTTGAAGGCAGTGTCTTTATTTGTTTTTGATCCCAGGGGGTCTCGGATTGTCCAACACCGTATATGCACGGCTGGCAGAGGTCACGTCCTTAGATGGCTCTATTGCTGTGACACTGGCTGCACATCAAGCCATTGGACTGAAGGTAAAACTATAATAATGTAACGTAGTTGTAAGTGAAACGTTGTGCTCTGGTAGAAAGAGTCCTCATCACTTGGCTCATCATACACATGTCTGTTAAGTGCAGCGACAGGAAGGTTTTATTCTATGTAAACACGTCTGATATCATAACCGTGGATGAGGGATGTCGTCTGTGTGATCTGCTAACAGCTGTTTGGTGTTTCAGGGGATTCTGATCGCAGGCAATGAAGCCCAGAAGCTGAAGTATCTGCCCAAACTGTCTTCAGGAGAACACATCGCAGCGTTCTGTCTGACCGAGCCTGGCAGGTAAAGACACTGAAATCTCATTTACATGTTGACTACAGTGTCGCTCTGCAGCTGCAGGTGTGTTCATACTACAGCATACAGAATGTGATTTAGAATCATGAGGACTAAGGTGTATGTAGGAGAGTTACCCACATGTAATCAGTAGTGTTGTGTGGCAGCAGGCGTCCTACAGGCTCGAGGCTGGAATTGTTGCCAAAGGTGAATGTACTTAATATTTACTTGAAGGGGGTAAACTACAGAAGCCCTGAAGGGCAAGGAAAGACCATTCTGGTGATCCATATTCTACGTTTATGACTTGAACAGGGCCATCTTTCTAAGTCCTCCAATACTTTGGACTGTGACATGGGTGGGGAAAAGGTTTTGCCAGGATAATTTACGCACACAATGTGGTCGTGGTGAACTCTGGTGGCCGGAATAAAAACATTTACAACATCGATCTTTTTCACCTGCCAAAAAAAGATGCGATGGATGACCAGACTATGTTTGAGTAGTCTGACTATTACTCTCCCGATTTACACTCAGTCTGATCATTTCAGTGGAAGTGATGCAGCCTCCATTCAGACCCGCGCAACCCTGTCAGAAGACGGAACGCATTACCTGATCAGTGGCTCCAAGGTGAGAGCAATCACACTCGCAAATGTTTGATCTGAGCTTCACATTGTCACCGTGGCATTATTCCTTTGGCCTTTTTTGAAATGTCTGTTTCAATTTGTGTTAACAGATTTGGATTTCAAACGGAGCCATTGCAGATATTATGACCGTGTTTGCCAGGACGGAGGTGGTTGTAGATGGCGTGATGAAAGATAAGATTTCAGCATTTATCGTAGAGAGGGCTTTTGGGGGCGTCAGCAGCGGCAAGCCTGAGGACAAACTGGGCATCCGGGGCTCCAACAGTAAGCCTCTCGGGATTGGAAGGATGAACACGCAGGAGCGGACTTTCATATCATTGTAAAACCTTTTTGTTTCTCTTTTTTTTTACTTTTGCAGCTTGTGAAGTGTCCTACGACAACGTCCCCGTGCCAGTGGAGAATGTAATAGGAGAAGTAGGTGGTGGATTCAAGGTAAGCGTTACCCTGTCCCCAATTACAACTGTTGCATATGACTACCTGTTGATTTGTACACTAACCTTTTGCTTTGTGTTGGCCAGATTGCCATGAACATCCTGAACTCTGGGCGATTCAGTATGGGCAGTTCTTCAGCTGGAATGATAAAAAAACTAATCGGTAAAATCCATGAACAGTGCTGTGGAGATAAACTTCCATGTGCGGGTTTTGTAAAAACAATCATCAGTTTGACATTTCTGTCTGGCTTTCTGTAGAAATGACCTCCGAGTACGCTGCAACCAGAAAGCAGTTCAGCAAAAGCCTGGCGGAGTTTGGTATGATTCAGGTACAGGCCACTCTTCCTGTGAATAACGCCCCGCACTCTGCTCAGGTGAATAAGGTTTGTTTCCCTCCGTTACTGTAGGAGAAGTTTGCATTGATGGCTGTGAATGCCTTTGTGATGGAGAGCATGGCGTACCTGACGGCGGGGATGATGGACAGACCGGGGCTTCCAGACTGTTCTCTTGAAGCTGCCATGGTTAAGGTTAGAAAGCTTTGTTATTACACTTTGTTCATTAAAAGCAGCATGAAACAGAATGTCTGGTGTGTTTTCTCCATCCTCTGCTCAGGTGTTCAGCTCAGAGGGAGGCTGGATCTGTGTCAGTGAAGCTCTTCAGGTCCTCGGAGGTCTGGGTTACACAAAGAACTACCCCTACGAGCGCTTCGTCAGGGACTGTCGCATCCTGCCTATCTTTGAGGTGAACAGCTGTTCAGTCATTAGTCAGGGCCCTAGTTACCACTGAGGACACCAAAGGTCATGATCTGCATCATATCTCTGGAAGGGTTTAGACAAGAAGAGGGTGAAACAACATTTAGACCAGCATTTAAGAGATAGATTTTTTATTTAAATATATAAAAAGTGAAACTCTGGCCTTATGTGGGTGGGACTCCGGCCTTAGTGGGTGGGACTCCGGCCTTATGTGGGTGGGACTCCGGCCTTATGTGGGTGGGACTCCGGCCTTATGTGGGTGGGACTCCGGCCTTAGTGGGTGGGACTCCGGCCTTATGTGGGTGGGACTCCGGCCTTATGTGGGTGGGACTCCACTGTAGGTGGTTTAGATCTGTTCCGTAAGTGGCCACCAGGGGGCACGTTTGACTTTGAAATCACAGGTCTTCTGTGGATTCTTTGTTAGTGGAGGTTTAAGGATTCTTTCTGCAGAAGCAGCTCATCAGCCATTTAAAGTTCTTCTGCAGTGTGTCATAAAGTGTCAATCAATCCTAATCAGTCAAAAACTGGTTCTAAAGATGTGATCCTCCATGTTTTATTAATAGCACAATGTAGAATCCCTCATCCCTTATCCCTCAGTACACCCCCACCCACACACACCAGCGTTTTCTTGTGCTCTTTGCAAACTGTTTTGCTACTTGCATAATAGATGTGACATTTCTACATTCTGTTGCTGTTTTCAGGGTACCAATGAAATCCTGAGGATGTACATCGCTCTCACTGGAATGCAGTATGCTGGCAAAATCCTCACAGGGAAGATAAAGTATGAAAATTAAGTTGGTAGAAAACTGAAGTGTGTGTGTGTTATGTTTTATGGGACTTTGATAAGTGTAATATTTCACTTTTTTAAAACTACATTAAACAGTTTTCCTTTTTATTTTAGCACTTCAGGGCATCCCTGGAAAACCACCTAAATATCTGATGTTTGACATATTACCATTTTCTAAAGTTGTTGTCACATGTTAGCAAAGTGTAGCAACATCTAGAGGTGTTCTGTTCACCTAAGTCCTGCGTGTATTCTCTGTTTTAATTCTGTGGACTCCTGAGAAAGATCTGTGCTCTTTAGCTGCTAAATGCTTCACTGTGTTCACCAGCTAGTCGCGAGCTTTGCTGTTTGGTGCTGAGCTGTTGGTTTATCAGTATTGTTTTTAAACTCCGCTCTTGCAGGCCAGAAAATCCAAACAAGCTGTAAGACCTAAAGCCCTGTAGAGCCGAGGGGACTCTTTCCCTTTACACATAATTAAAATCAAATGTTAGTTCCTCTCTTAATAAAGGCTGCATCACACGTAAACTATATAGTCTTCAGAGATAATTAGATCATTTAAGCAAAATCACCTTAATGTGTGTGGCCGTGTTTACATTAATGATTTTCTGGTGTATAAGTTGCTCGAAATACTATCACAAGGTTGTGTAATTAAAACCTCCAGGAGGGTGTTCAGCCGCTCAGTCTTTTCTCTGCTCTGCCTGCAGGGAGATGAAGAAAGGAAATATTGGTATGGCTTTGGGCATGGTGGCCACCAAACTAAGGAACTCATTCAAAAGTACGGCAGACTTCGGCCTGACGGGAAAAGATGGAGTTCTGCATCCCAGCTTGACGGTAAGAACTTAATTTGAGCTTTTTAAAGGATACGTTTTCTGCAAACCGTGGGTATATCAGGTGATGCTCAGAGCGTTCTGTTTACAGGAGAGTGCAAAGCAGATGGAAGAGAATGTCAGCCTTTTTGGATCGACTGTGGAGAGTCTGCTCTACAGATATGGAAAGGTAACATTCCTTTGATTTTAACATTGTGGAAAAGCAGCGGTTGGATTTTCCTGCTCAAGTCTTTGCAGTTCCCTTTTGTGTGTCTTAAATGGCTGAACGTACGAGTTGTTTCTCAACGACCGTGGATAAGTGTTCTTATCTTCCACTCAAGAGTTTCTGTGGAGCTCAGACAGCCGCTCATAACTCCTTTTCTTCCTCCACTGTGTTTTTGTAATCACGACTTCCCCACACGAGCTATAAAACCTCTTGGAAACAGCTCCGCTGTCCAAATGCCTACTTCCTGTATTTGCCTCAATTCTGATCCAATACATGGAAAGTGTCCTCAGAGGGCTTTCATCACACTGCAGTCTTATAATAATAATAACTTGTATTTATAAAGCGCCTTTCAAAGCTAAAAGCATTCTCAAGGCATTCTTCAGGAGAATAAGACCTTTTAACATTTAGCTGTTAGTTCGACACGAAGATATTTTGTGCAAATTGGGGCTCAGTTCTGAAGGAAGGTGGAGCATTTGGAGGCAGCAGTTTCTCCTTTCCACATGTTGTGTCTTTGAGTAATACTATGGGGAAACTTTGTCGACCGCTTCGGACAAAAGCATCAGCGACATGAAAGCAATGATTTTAGTGATGATGCCGTAACCGCTCCGAGTTGTATACTATATAAAACTGCACACAACTACAGTAAGTACAAAAGGTAAAGGGAACTAGTGTGTTGCATTATTACAATAGAGTTTGAATTGGGAGTCTGTATTCCGATTATGTGTTTCATGCCCAATCTACTTCACGGTGTATATTCTGACGCAGCAACTCAAACTGCTCCCTGGTCCTAAAGATTCCGAGCGTTCCATTCCCTCGAACTTAGACACCAGCGGTATCGCATCACATATTAGCCCTGATGTGACGATGGTGTCTGTCAAACAATCTCCAAACACAGGAAGTAATTAATCACAACTTAAGAGCTACATCCAAACGGTTACTAAGCAGCAGTGAGTGAGAACACGTTTTATTTCAGGGAACGACATCTGCGTTGAGATTTGCAAGAAATTGTTAAAAAGAATTTCCCCACTGTATTAGAGACACGCATAAGTAGAAGCAACTAAATATGTGTCATTGTTCTTTTCCCATTGATGTTGTCAGACTATAGTGGATGAACAGCTCGTCCTGAAGAGAGTAGCAGATGTGCTGATCAACCTCTACGCAATGACGGCTGTCCTGTCCAGGACCAGCCGCTCCATCAGCATCGGGCTCAGGAATCACGACCATGAGGTGTGCACCGTTTACACACGCACACACACGCACACACATACACTCAAAACATATATATGGTGAGTCAGAGTGGAGGAAGGGAGTCCATGGCTATAACTTCCAAGGCTAGAGGCCTCTGATACACCTGGAATTAATACTCTTATTGAGTCATCTTCTCCGTCTCCATACTGAGAGCAGTGTTTCCCTCGACAGATTGGGTCACACATCAGCTTCTCTATATTAACACCATTTATAACTGGCAGTAAACATCCCATACACCAGGGGATCCCAAACGTTTTCAGCTCGAGACCCAGAAGAGATATTTGGCGTCTCCACAGACTGAGAAGGAACACAACTAACCATGACTTTACATTGTATATGAAATGTTTATTTCATTATAAAAGTACATCACAGCAACAATCAAATGTGCAGAGTGTAATGTTAAGTTTCTCACCACCTCATAATGAACCTATGAACTTGCACTGTGATGAGTACATAGAAGCAGTAAAGCAATACATTCACATGGTAGCTTGTATAAACTACATCACAATATTCAAATGAGTCTTATGTTAAGTTTCTCACAAACGGCATCTGCGTAGCAAACACGCTCTTTTATTTCAATCAGGCAAAATGACTTCATGTGTCAAAGCATTGTGAAGCATTTAACTCGGCTAAAATTCAAGACTTTAAAAAAAAACACGGGCAACACTGTGGTGGCCTGTCAATCACAAGGTAGCCACGCCCTAAAGCATCCCCTGCTTTACTCTAAACGGGACCATAATCTACAAAATGAACATCATGCCGTATTGAAGAGGACTTGAAACTAGTGGTTGAGACCACAACATGTTTACTGAGGCTATCCATCAAGTGAGAAGTACGGTCTTCTCTTAGACCTCTATACAATCGCACTTCTTTTTGCAAACCGGCCCCCTGCTGGCTATAAGAGAGAATGCACTTCCACATTAGCTTCGCTTTTACATAAAAAGGAAGAATGTGGACTTGGATGTCTTCAGGTTGAGTAAAGCGTGAGCAGTTACACGGCCTGTATAGACGGAGTGTGAGATGGACGGCTGAGAATTATTGATTATTAGACGACAAATACATAAGTGTGGTGGGTGGCCATTTTAAGCCCCAATACCAAAGAATTTCTATTTTCCATGCGTCTCAAAATGTGAACCTCCTACCTGCTTGATTTGTGTTTCCTGGTTGTATCCATAACATTTGCTTAAAAGAAGCACCTGCTCTGCATGTGGTTTGAACATGCATTACACTTTGCAGTTACTGTGGGGATCCACAGCAGTTGAGTCGTTGCTTTTGATCCAGAAAGCAGGCCACGTCTTAATTGAGATCAGTGAAGTATCAGGCTTAATAACACACGTGGTTATCTATTTAGATGTGGCTGTTTCCACTGCAGCACGTTGTCTACTGAAAGCAATAAAAGCCGCAGCAGCATGTCACAACATGTTCTCACCTCTAACTTTGTGTTCTGTTATTCCTTTTTGTTCCTATTCCTATTATCACCAGCATGTGCTTTAACTTGTTTACTCAAATCAGTAGTTACTTCAATTTAATTATAGCTATTATATTCACTTCACTAGGTTGTAGAGGTGTAAACTGTGGCGCTCCACCTTCGTGTGTGTGTGTATATAATCACAAACAGTGGTGTGGAGCAAAGCAGAGCACACAGAGAGACGGTAAAGAAGGCAGCGAATGCTTTGTATTCTCTTCTTCTGCAGCACCCTTCTGTGTGTCAGATGGGCAGCCCTGTGCTCCCCCCGCAGGATTCCTCTCCACTGTCGCTACAGGCATAAATGTTAGCAAACATGCAGCGGCCCACCTTTGTAGTTGATGTAAAACATGCACAGAGACTCTAGAGATGCTGTCTAACTGAATTCCATTCCAAAGATAGTCATTCGTGTCTGAAATGTTTCGCCCGAGGATCACAAAGTAATTCAAAGAAAGTTCTGAATTATTTTAAAAGCAAATATGGCTTCAATCATGAAGCTTTCATCCAGTAGAGTTCCACTGTGATTATTAAAGCTTGGTTCTTCGTGTTTGGTTTTCTACCCAATACCTCATTTTAATGATTTGTAGAAAAGTACTAATCTGACATATTTGTGAGTGCCTAAAGTTTCCACTTGTTTTGTGTTTGCAGCTGAAAACTTAACCTACAAATGTTTGCAATTGTCTCACTTCACCTTAGATTACTTTGTGTCATATTTAGTTCATTTGTGTGTTTTCCAGTTGGATTCGTGTCTGCAGGTTATGATGAATAAGTGTTAATTTTTCTAGGTGCTGCTCGCAAACACATTCTGCAGCGACGCTTTCTTCAAGAACAATTACATGTTGACTCAGTTGCAAAAACGTAAGTACAACACGAAATGGTAATTAAGACCAGCCCCTTGCCTTTTTTTTTTTTACTGCATCTGAGTACAAAAGACTTGCATGTGTTGCGGAATTTCCCCAACAAACCCCACATACCAACACCAAAACCACTCGCTGCTTTTCATTTTCACACCGTGCATGTTTTTTAATGACCTGCATGTAATCCAGAGTTATCCGGTGACATGATCCAGATGGATGAGAATGTTGTGTTTTGTATTTAACAAATGAAAGTTGTTTTGTAATTCTCATGTCAATGCGTTCCAGACTCTCCTGAGAACAACGACGCCAACATCAAGAAGATCGCCAAGGAGGTGTTGGACAACAGAGCCTACGTCTGCGCTCACCCTCTTGAGAGAACATACTGAGCTCTCCCATGTGACAGTAATACTGTGACTACTCCTATTCTGATTGGACAATATGGACCAGTCCAATTCAGTCTATACTCTTCTTTTACTTGGGTTGACATTGGTCAGTTGATTAATAAATTAAGAGATTTATATAAGTAGTTACTGTATTTTATTAACCATGGCTTCAAAGATAACACCTTTTATAGATCTTTGCCAAATGGCCATGTCTCGTCTGATGGCATTATGAGTTTTATTCAAAATGCTCTTCAAGTATGGCGCTGGACAGTTGATGCATGTGTCTTCATGACGTCAGAAGCAGGACAGTGCACTTGTACAGGAAAGACTGCTGCTTGTTGAATCCACTGTAAGAAGAAACGGAACACATATGAACAAAACCCTTTCATGAGTATCTGTTGAGTTTCCTTTTGAATAAAGAGTAAATCAAACTAACGTGTAGTGGTTCTTGTTGTACAGAGACATGTGTCTGGGGATGGGGTTGTTTCCACTGCTGAGGCTGCAGTCCACACAGTGGGCCTGGAGCCAGAGCCACACTCTTCTTTTGCTCGGCTTTGTTGTCACCCAAGTGTATCACAGACAGTTGAGGTAAAGGCTGCAACACAGAAAACAGCTGTTGGCTCACAAACTGAAGGTTATTACAGCCAAATGCAACCAGAACCCAGACAAACTGAAGAAATAAAACATGTTAACAAACACTGAACTGACTAACAATGTATCAAATGACTGCAAAAACAATGTGACTGTAGCTGTGTTCCAGTCCAGCAGCTGCAGCCTTCGAAGGCTGCATTTGTAGACCGATCACAAGGCTGTCCCATTTCAGTGACTCCTTCAAATATAGCTGACAAATGCGGCCTTCTTTTCCTGGATTTGGAGGACACAACTGATGGATCCCACAGCCGCACGTATCAAAATTCATTTTGCGCCAAGAGAAGTTATTTCCTGATGAAAAATGGCGTCCCCCGACCCAGCAGTAGCAGCAGACCAATATACTTTTAAATGTAAGTATTGGGTTTCAACTCGCTCGAATAGCTAACGATACAAATGTTTAAAAACCAAAGGACCTGAAAACATCAAATATTCACTAAAATTATTGCTAGAGCCGATGCTAGCTGCTAGGAGCTGCTGTACTATGCAACTTAGCGGCCGCTGCTGCTGTTTTTGTTTTTTATGTTTACTGCCATGATTGATTTTGATAGGATTGCAAGGATCCAGGGTCTCCTCATAGATGGTGTTGGGACAGAGGCATTCAACTAACCCCCCTGTCCTAATTGCCACCATCCCTGAGGACACACCAGGGCCAAGTACAGTAGTGGGTTACATGGACTATGAATGAAAATGTATTATAATAGATTATTTGATTTCAAGGTTTAAGAAGAATGTATTTAGTACATATGATTTATTAACTTAGAGGATTATTTAATTTAGAAACTTAACCATTAATGATTAAGAGAATGATTATTATAAACAGATAAAAACATCATAAAACATAACATTTTAACTATATACAGATAAGGTTTGGCTGACCAAACTGGTGCTGCTGGACTTGGATGGGCTGCCACAATAAAGCCCCTGGTGTCTCAAGATGCATCATCTGGGGTGGTCTCCAGAGTGTGTATGAGATGCCCCTCCACTGTCTAAAATGCAGTATGTGTAAAGCATATCTTCAGTCAAAAAATAAAAGTATTATCTGTGGGTCAATTCTTTGGGGAAAAAAATGCCAAAGTAAGCTGTCAACTGTGCTTGATAACTTCGGAGAGTTGCTAGGCGACAGCTGGGGACGTAACAGGAAATCCCCCGTAGACCGGACAGTCTCATTTCATAGACCGCTCGGTTCAGCCTTCACTGTCTACGGACGACGCGGTCTCCAAAGACTGCGAAGGCTGCGTCCTCCAAAGGCTGCAGCCCCTGAATTGAGACAGTTGTAAACTAGTTTGCAATAAAGACGCAGAAGGAGCTAATGAAAGATGCTACTGAGTTGCTGTGGCAGTGGGGAGTGGTTAGGGCGCCTGCTGCTGGGGGAGAGATGGGAGTGTCCCAGCTGGAGGCCAGACAGCTGAACGGAATCAGGTAATCAGTCACATAATAAAAGCATGGTGATGGCTTGATTCTGTTCTTCTTGCAGTAGGTTGGATCCCGGACCGTGTAGCTGACGGCCATACCACACTGAACACACCCGATCTCTTCATTATGGGAATTGTAGGATCTGGTGTTTTTGGAGGGCATTACTAAACATCAGGATAGCTCTGCCTCTGTTTCACCAATTTGTTGTAAACGTCTGTTTCTTGTATATGTTTTCATAGTTTGGGGTGACACGGACTCCACTGCTGTCTGTGTATGATAATATTATTGCAAAATAAAAATAAGTCATCCTTTAAATATGTTTTTCCCTATTCTTGTGAACTAATTAAACATTTAGAAGTATTGAAGTGATACAAAGTGGACTAACATTTCACAACAGTAAAAAATACTCAATTGTCCTGGCCTAAGGCGTTTCTCTGCTCCGTCAGGGAGTCGTACTTGTTCTTTCAGTCTACTTCATGTAGAAGCTTGTTGTGGACTTCAGAGTGGGTTTTACTCTGGACTTTGTGTCGTGCCAGCAGGGCTTTCTCACCAGCTTCCAGTTTTACATATGCATCCTTGAAACATTCATTAAACTCCTGCTTTTCAGTGGCGACATTATTGGCTGTTTCAAAGTCTGGTTTTCTTTCTTTAAAACATCCATGCGGTCCATTGTTTCCCTGCACACGTCACTCCAGATCTTCAAACCGGCATGTTTTTTTGTTGAGACCTTGGAGTTTGTGATGCAGGAAAATAGAAGTGGATGAAGCTTGAGAATAACCTCCTTTCTGGGCCGCTTGGTGCCTTAAAGCCATCGAGATTCATCCGAGAAGATTCATCCGGGGATCCTGTCCCCAGGTATCCACTCCCCAGGTATCCTGTGCCCAGGCTTCCTGTCCCCAGGTATCCTGTTCCCAAATATCCTCTCCCAAAGCATCCTGTTCCCAGGTATCCTCTCCCCAGGCATCCAGTTCCCAGGCATCCTGTCTCCGGGTATCGTTGTTGTCCATGACTGTTTTTCCCTGAGTTCTGTTTTAAGCCGTGGGTGAGAAAACCCTTGACTTTCTTCCAAAGGGATGACTTCTTCTGTGGGCTTCTTCAGAGTCGGCCACCTCAGTGCAGTCCTCCATCATCTCGGCTTCTTTTTGTTTGTTTTCTTCCTCGAGGCATTCAATCTTCAAATGTTTGTCTTCAACAATTTCCTCCGGCTTTTGACTCTCTTCTCTTAGAGCCTGAACGACTGATTCTAGGTCTTGGCGGAGGCTGTTCAACTGAATTTGATTTAATTCATTGCGCTGATGGAGGTCCTGGATAAGTTTCTCCAACATCTTCATTGCGTGCTCTCCGTGATACTTCATTTTCTTTTTTTTTGTAAGAAATGTCACGTGGTTTTGGTTTTGGTAATGTCAACTATTAGCCTTTAGCTGTATTAGGCTGTATTGTATAGTTTTCGATCAAAGCCCAATGTCATGATGTCACAAACATCAAAGCACTATGTCATGTTTCGGATGAAAAATGGCGAACCCCGACCCAGCAGAAGCGGCAGACCAATATACTTTTAAATGTAAGTATTGGGTTTCAACTCGCTTGAATAGCTAATGATACAAATGTTAAAAAAAACAAAGGACCTTAAAACATCAAATATTCGCTATAATGATTGTAAGAGCCGATGCTAACTAAGCTAGCTGCTAGGAGCTGCTGTACTATGCAACTTGGCTGCTGTTTTTGTTTTTTATGTTTACTGATTTTCCTCTGCTTTTCCTCTGCGTTTAGGATTGCAAGGATCCAGGGTCAGGTGTGAGTGGGAAACCCACTGCTGCAGTAGATTCAACCAACCCACATGTCCTAATTGCTTCCATCCCTGACACACCAGGGCCTTTTTAGAATTACATTACATTACAGATCATTTAGCAGACGCTCTTATCCAGAGCGACTTACAGTGAACTAACTACAGGGACAGTCTCCCTGGAGCAACTTAGGGTTAAGTACCTTGCTCAGGGGCACAATGGTGGTAGCCCTGGTATTGAACTCACACCTATCTGGTGTTCTGTTTGGAAGACCACTAGGCCACCACCACTCAAATGTGAGGATTTGTTATATAATGGTGATATTGACATCATCAATTTGTGTTTTGATGGAACATTAGGTATTTACACATCTAACAGCCATTTAAATGATTTAAAATGACCAAAATGAACCCGCGTGACACAATACAGGAAACTGACTCAGTGCGCGTACACTTTCTGAAACATCTCTCAGCAGGACGAGTCGGGTGTGGGGATACTTACAGGTCCCTGGCTGAGCGGCGCTACGTTGGAGGTCACCCCGGTGGACGAGAGGGTCGCCTCCCTACGCCTACGGGTTATGGGTGGGGAAACTCTGACTGTTGTCTATGCTTATGCACCGAACAGCAGTTCTGAGTATTCAGCCTTCTTTGAGACCATGAATGGAGTCCTGCATGAAGCTCCAGTAGGGGACTCCGTAGTTCTCCTGGGAGACTTCAACGCTCACATGGGTAACGATGGAGATACCTGGAAAGCTGTGATCTAAACCTGAACAGTCGTTTGTTGTTGGACTTCTGTGCTACTCATGAAATGGCCATAACAAACACCATCTTCGAACATAAGGATGCTCATAAGTGTACGTGGTGCCAGAGCACCCTAGGCTAAAGGTCAATGATCGATTTCGTGATCGTATCATCTGATCTGAGGCCGCATGTTTTGGACACTCGGGTGAAGACAGGGGCGGAGTTGACAACTGATCACCATCTGGTGGTGAGTTGGATCAAGGGGTGGAGGAAGACTCTGGACAGATCTGGTTAGCCCAAACGGGTTGTGCGTGTAACATCCCGTCATGTTTGTTAATTTATTTATGTCAAGTTAGTAACCAGGTTTATGTTATAGGTTTCATGTTTAGTTTATTGTCTATGTTTAGATTTAGATTTATGTTTAGTCATGTCTCATTGTTCACTTGTTAAGTTACAGTCACTTATGTCTAGTCTCATCATGTACTGTCATTGCACTTCCTGTTTTATTTTATGCTTACCTTTCCCTCTCATTTCAGAGTCCTTCCTGCCATTGTGGGTTTTCCCGCCTGTTTGTTGGCCACCTGTGTCTTATTACCTCTTGTGTGTGTATATATAGTCCTCGTCTCCCTTTGTCCTGTGCCAGTTCGTCTAGTGTCTTGTGTCATCAAGAGAGCCAGCGTTTTTGAGCAAAGAACCATTGTAGCATTTTTCCCGTAGTCAAGTTTAGTTTAGTTTATGCTTTTTACAGTTCTCGTCTACTACGTTGTTTCCTCTTAGAGTGATTTTTTTGTTGTACTTTGTTTTTCAGTAAAGACCCTTTTGCTTTTTGAAACCTTGTCCTGAGTCGTGCATTTCAGTTCAAGCCTGTGTCACATTCCTAACAGAACGAATTGGCCATAAAATGGACTCAGCTGACTCAAGGCCGATGTTTTAGCGCAGGAAGCTAGGCTAACTTACCATGCTGAACAGCTGTTCTTCATCAACCGAGGAATGATTGACCTCACCGACCGAATTCCAGTCAGCTGTTACCTACCAAGTGAATCACCTGGCGGTTCAGATGCAGAAAGTTTTCACACACCTTGAAGCTGGTTCTTCTGCAACTACTGCTGCAATGCCAAGCACATCGCCTGCTGTTCCTGCAGCGGATCCAATCACCTCTCCAGGAACAACGCTTTGTTTGGCACCTCCGAAAGGTTTTCCGGGAACTCCGGAGACTGTCGATCCTTTCTGGTACAGTGTGAACTGCTTTTTGCCCATAATCCTGCTGCCTTTGTTTCGGACCCAGCTAAAGTAGCATTCATGCTGTCCCACATGTCTGGTAGAGCTGCTGTTTGGGCTACTGCAGAGTGGTCAAGAAATTTCCCTGTGTGCCTGTTTTTAAACATGTTTACTCAGACTCTTAGCCGGGTGTTTGATCACTCATCACCTGCCAGATAAGCTTCACGAGTGCTCATGCAGATCAAATAGGGACATCTACGAGTAACAGACTATGCTATAGAGTTTCGTACATTAACAGCAGTCAGCGGTTGGAACACCCCTGCTTTGATAGATGCTTTCATGAATGGTCTAAAAGACTCAATTAAAGACTAATTAGCACCCCATGAGTTACCCACAGATCTTGACTCCAGCATTGCCATGTCTATTCGATAACAGACTTCATGAAATAGGCAAAGAGCGATTGAGAACCAGTGGACGTCCTCCAAACCACATGGGCCACTTGCCTACTCCTCGACACCCTTGTAGCCTCAGTCCACCTACCTCAGCGTCACCCGAGGGACCAGCTCCCTCTGCTGCACCGAGGGAACCCATGCAGCTGGGCTCAAGATCTCACCAGAAGAGAGACAGCGCCGTTTCCTTGAGGGGTGTGGTTTCTACTGTGGACAATATGGCCATGTAGTGTCTTCCTGCCCGTTAAAAAGAGAGGCTCACGTGCACAACGGAGGGCGCTGGTGCTCTGCAGCTGACTTCCTTCCACGTTAATTGACCACGGTAAAAATCCAAGCATATGATCGTAAACGTTACTCAGGGTGCACTTGTAGATTCAGGAGCAAATAAAAGTCTGATGGACTGGGGTTTGGCCAGACTGGAACACAGCTACAGTCACATTGTTTTTGCAGTCATTTGATACATTGCTATTATGAAGGTATCCATTCTAGCTGCTTTAATGTCTGTTTTTCCACAATGCTCGCCTCAGTTCAGTGTTTGTTAACATGTTTTATTTCTTCAGTTTGTCTGGAACTGTGCATTAAGACTTTCCCTTTGACTTCCCTTATTAATGCCAGTGCCTTAGATGGCAAGCCTTTATTTAAAGTAACTCATGTGACTGAGCCTGTCCAAGTAACTATTGATAACACTCACACTGAGGAAATTAAATTCCACTTATTCGACTCTGCACTTCACCCTTTGATTTTGGGTTTTCCATGGCTTATCAGGCATAAACCGTACATAGACTAGAAATCAGGGAGAGTTAAGGATTGGGGCCCAGAATGTCAATTTACCTGCTTGTAACCTCCCCTAGGACTTCCAAAGAGCATAACACATAATTATGATATGGGAAACAAAGAACTCTTAGCAGTAAAAAAAGCTTTAGAAGAGTGGCGTCATTGGTTGGAAAGTGCGGCACAACCATTTTTGGTCTGGACTGACCATAAGAACTTGGAGTACTAAGAATTCCAAAAGGCTAAAATCCCGCCAGGCCAGATGGTCATTCTTTGTCAATCATTTAAATGTTGTATTGTCGTATAGATCAGGCTCACAAAACGTTAAGACAGATGTACTGTCCCGTTTGTGTGATCGTGAACCTGTGGCCAAAGACCTGAGAGCATCCTTCCAACTAACCATGTGTTTGGAGCAGTTTCATGGCAAATAGAATCAATGGTGAAGCAAGCAAATAGTGAGTACCCGGCACCTAGTGGTTGCCCACGAAGTAGGTTGTTTGTCCCTGTTTCCGTTCGCTCACAGGTACTACACTGGGCTCACACATCGTGCTGGAAAGGAGGGTTTGGCCGATAGTTGAACCTCGACTTGAAGAGGAACAATGCGGATTCCATTCTTGCCGTGGAACAACGGAAAAACTCTTCAATCTCGCAAGGATCCTGGAGGGGGCCTGGGAGTTCGCCCATCTGGTCTACATGTGTTTTGTGGATCTGGAGAAGGCGTATGACCATGTCCCCCGGGTGATACTGTGGGAGGTGATGCGGGAGTATGGAGTGGGCGGGTCACTTTTGAGGGCCATCCAATCCCTGTACACCCAAAGCGAGAGAATTGAGAATTGGATACTTGGCAGTAAGTTGGACTCATTTCCAGTGGGTATTGGCCTCCGCCAGGGCTGTGCTTTATCACCAATCCTCTTTGTTATATTAATGGGCAGGATATCGAGGCGTAGTTGTGGAGGAGAGGGGTTGCATTTTGGTGGCCTGAGGATCTCATCACTGCTCTTTGCATATGATGTGGTCCTGATGGCATCATCGGTCTGTGACTTTCAGCAATCACTGGATCAGTTCGCAGCCGAATGTGAAGCGGTTGGGATGGATGGGAGGATCAGACCCTCGAAATCTGAGGCCATAGCTCTCAGCAGGAAAAAACGGTGGATTGCCTACTCCCAGTAGGGAATGAGTCCTTACCCCAAGTGAAGGAGTTCCAGTACGTTGGGGTCTTGTTCGCGAGTGAGGGGATGATGGAGCGAGAGATTGGCCCAAGAATCGGAGCAACGGGGTTGGTATTGTATTCACTTTACCGCACCGTTGTGAAAAGAGACCTGAGCCAGAAGGCAAAGTTCTCGATCTACCGGTTGATCTTCGTTCCTACCCTCATCTATGGTCATGAAGGCTGGGTCATGACCGAAAGAACGAGATCGCGGGTACAAGCGGCCAAAATTAGTTTTCTCAGGTGGCTGGCGTCTCCCTTAGAGATAGGGTGAGAAGCTCAGCCATCTATGAGAGACTTGGAGTAGAGCCACTGCTCCTTTGCATTGAAAGGAACCAGTTGAGGTGGTTCGGCATCTTGTAAGGATGCCACCTGGGCGCCTCCCTAGGGAGGTGTTCCAGGCACGTCCAGCTGGGAGGAGACCCTAGGGAAAACCCAGGTCTTGGTGGAAAGATTATATCTCCTCACTGGCCTGGGAACGCCTCGGGTTGCCCCAGTTGGAGCTGGTGGATGATGTAATATCCTCATATCACTTGTTTCGTCAAACCCAAGATATAACTCCAACAATATTCAGTTTACTGTCATATTACTTAAAGAACAGCAAACAATCCTTAGAGTTTTTACAAGGTAAATATGTTCAAATGTCCTATTTATGAATATGTTTATAGAGAAATGTTTTATTTTTGTAAAACTATATTTTATATATTCCATTTATTAAGATTTTTTTACTGAGAAAAGTGTTTATTTATACGTTAAATATATTCGAAGGTCATATTTTTTTTGATTTTTATAAAAGTGTTTATGTTTGGATAATTGTTTAATAGTTCAAATGTTTATTTATTTATACTTTTATTTATAGTCTAATGAAGGAGTGAATGAATGGTAAATTCACTTCTGGAACCGGAGACGTTCAAAAAGAGGGCGGTCACTGTTGAGCTCTGTAGTGTGTCTCCTGTTCAAAGGTTGTATTTACTAATATTTGTTCGTTAATTAAAAAAGTGTATGTTTTTATTTATTATTAGTAACAGCCCACAGCAGAGTTGACTGCTGTCTGTGAAAGGGGTCCTCGTAATGATCAACCTACACCTTGCCTTTAAAGAGCTTTAATGTGAGTTTCAGCTCATTGTGTAGCTGTACAGACCTGGTGGCCCATAACTTCACTGTTTTGCTTTCAGTGTTTTCTTTTCAGTGTATAGGCTCTAAATACCCACTGTACAGATATTTCCCTTAGGAGTTGGTAGAGACTTAAAAAGGAGCACAAAAAAAAGCAAGAAATAGACGCTTCTTTTAGAAGAAGAATGCTATCGAAGTAAAGAAGACGAAACATAATTCCAAACTGCCTTAGGATAAACAAAGTTTCAATTCATGAAAAAGTGAAAACAGGTCCTATGTCTATGATGTGACAGATAACTGCATTATGTAATATGTCTTTTAAAAAGAGAGCTCACTGATGACAGCTTACAATAAGTGCACACAATCATGAGGATACAACTCCGAACAGCAAAAATATTGCTAGTACATTAGCATCAGATAGGCCAAATCAATGTAAGTACTACATTCAGAAATAAGATCTATTTGTTTAAATTTACTGGCTAAGGTGCAGTCAAAACAGATGAGTTTTCAGTCTGCGACGGAAGGTGTGAAGACTGTCTGCTGACCGAAAATCAATGTGGAAGTCGTTCCACCATTTTGGAGTCAGGATATCAAACAGGCGGGTTTATTTGAGGGGAATCTGGGTCCCACTCGTAGTGATGGAGTAGCAAGCCGATTGCTTTGCATCAGCCAAAGTGAACGCGCTGGGGTGTATGGTTTGACCATGGCCTGGATGTAGGATGGGACTGATCCATTCACAGCACGGTAGGCCAGCACCAGAGTATCAACTACTGGTAACCAGTGAAGGGAGCGGAGGAGCGGTGTAGTGTGGAAGTTTACTTTCTTGTTTTACTTTTTTTCCCCTTTAATATGCAGTACAGTGTAAGACAGAAAGGAAATGAGGAGTGAGCGGGGTTGACAATCTACAAAGGGCCGTGTGTTGGATTTGACTGCTGCTACAGTAAGGACTGAGTACATATATTAATAAATTGGCCACCCACTTTATCAGGGGAGCTATCAGCCCAGGCTATGGTTATAGGTAGTGTGCAAACACGTGACAAAACTGTGTGACGTATGCGTGCAACGCCATGTTGGTTGGAAAACAAATCAACAATGGCGTCTAAAGCGAACAACAATACAACTCCGACTTCTTCAAAGTATTCCGACTCTCTGGAGTCCTCAGCAAAGGCAAGATTCAGACAAAAAGTCCAAATTTGCAGCCGTGACCCGTACACGCTAAAACTGTCGGATTATATTGAGGATTTAGATTCATTACCGCCGATTGAATATCCGGATATTGTGAACTACCTTGTGCTACAAACGTCGTGGGCAACCAACGCACAAATGAAGGCA
This sequence comes from Cottoperca gobio, assembly GCF_900634415.1. Classification (NCBI taxonomy): domain Eukaryota; kingdom Metazoa; phylum Chordata; class Actinopteri; order Perciformes; family Bovichtidae; genus Cottoperca; species Cottoperca gobio. Next base: position 2,980,396 of record NC_041359.1, read on the forward strand.
TACAAGAGCTTAGATGCTTAGAATTTCTTTGTTTCTAGCTAGGTTGGTAGTCTTCTTATCAAACCTCTGAAAGATGACAGGGTGCTCGTCCATGCCCGTGTAAATCACGCTCAAAGAGCTCGAGATACACCGCTCAAGCCGTGGTTTGTGAGTGAGAAGAGCGGCGATGTTATCCTCGCACACTGTGATTGTATGGCTGGATTAAGCGAAGCATGTTCTCACATTGGTGCTTTGCTTTTCGCAAGTGAAGTAGGCTCAAGAATAAGCAAAACAAAAACATGCACAGAAGAAATGAGCAAATGGCTGCCATCACATGTAAAGAAAGTGCCTTATTTACTGAGAAGTAAGGTCTTACAGTGTTCGGGTATATCATAAGCACAAATGTTTAACGTAAACATTGCAAACATAGCTTTAGCATGAGCTCTTACCAGATATAAAGTGGACACCACACACAGGTGAATTGTGCTTTGTCTTCTATTAAATCCTCACGATTTATGTTGCTAAACCAGCTTACGGCGTTCGGTAGACAGCAATTCATCCCTCGTTTGTGGATCGTTGTTTTTGATGATTTTAGGAAATCTAAAGAAGCGTTTCTCTGGGTCACGAGTAGCGTTATGACCACAATTATACACTGCGCACACGATTGCCATTTTCTTTCAATTTTAGACGTTTAAATACAAAGAAAATTACGAAGCGTTGCAGCAACTCACATGTGAACGGGCGCCGTCTTGGTTGTGTATACCAACCAACATGGCTGATTTACGGGTTGGGAGGTAAGCGTGACGTCACATGCACACGATCTATACGCTTCTCACCAAAGCCAGTCAGCAGTCATTTCATTAGTTGTAAAATAAATAAAAAAACACTCCAAATCAAGACATTATGTTTTTTACCACCATCCTTTTTTTCTTGGGCAATGTTGGATTTTTAGAAGTTGTAGAAGCTGTTTTGCGTTATTGTTTACATTTATTATTATTTGGTTTAAGCCCTGCAATATTATTCTGGACTTGGTGGCGGTGATTAAATGCACTAGGACGAGGCAGTCAATATATAAGGGTGCACAGGTGACAGGAAGTGGGTGATAGCAAACAGTTCTTACCAGTGAGGGACCCGAAAGAACCGAACAGTGAGCGGCCAGAACACAGCACTGAGAGAACCGAATAGGACAGTGAGCGAAACGAACAGTGAGCAACCCAAACGCATCAGCGATAGATCAATGACATTGATCAACCTACAACCGAACCCACTACTGAACCGGAACAGCAACAGACAAGCAGAACAACAAACAGACATCCATAGAACTGCAAACCATCCATATCTACAACCGGAAGCTCCATCTGCATAAGAACCCACACACCTACCTGTGTAGATGGCATAAGAACATTGGAGCATTGGAAATTGGAAATGTGCCATTACAGAAGTCATTCCACATTATGAGCATTTCAAAATATTCACAGCATTCACAGCGAGGGCGTACCGTTTGTGTATACATTATTTCATCAGCTCTGTCCAAAGCCGAGTCATCTTAGTAACCTAAAATATTGTACCTTCAGAACCATGCCTTCTTTCCTCAGTGAATACTTCTTGGGCTCATCTTTCAATATATCCTGAATTATCTCTGTGTTTCCTCCCATGTGACACTTGAACTCTGGGAAGGGGCCTGGAGGGTCGGTGCTGCCGCCAGGACGCAGCTTCTTCAGCCAGCGACAGTACTGAGCTCTGGCTGCCTCGAGCGGCTCCTGCTGCGGAGGCTTTCCTGAGGATCAACAGCACATACACTTTACTTACTGTGGATGAAAACTCAATCAATGTTATACATATCTCTTTATATACCATATAAATCAAACAGGTAAGACATTGTTTTGACTTCACTGGATGGTTAGCCATTAACACAGTATTTCAGTTCACTGCTGATATCACTGATGTTCCTCCATAACCAAATATGTTCTCCAGAGTGGTGTGGGGGTGTGTTACTCAGCAGTAGTGATGTGTCTTTCCGTGTCGAGGCTTCGAAGCGTGTGTCGAGTAATCGCGTTAGAGTTTTGTGAAGCGCATATCGTGTTGTGTTGATGACGTTTGTGATGACGTTCGAAGCCTTGCGAACCTGCCGTACCACGTGACTTTGGCGGGTTTGGCGTGCGATTCGAAATATAAGGGGGAGCGAACCGCAATTGAGCCCCCTCATAATCAACACTTTATATAACCGCGAATGTGTGGGTTGTTGTTGTCGTAGTATGCATTGTTGCTGTTGAGTTGTTGCTGTTGAGTTGTTGCTGTTGCGTTTGTATTGGATCATTATGGAGCCAGCCAACTAGCGAAACAATTGTTATGCACGGCAGCATCATCTTCCTTGTGAGCAAGTAAAGATACCAAATCTAAATCTGTTGAAAAGATAATGTACATCCAATGTGTACATTACACATCCCTAGTGGCGCAGCTCGTGGAGCAGGTGACCCACATTCAAATGTTTGCTTCAGCGGCCCGGGGTTCGAAACAGACCTGCTACTATTTGCTGCATGTCATTCCCCTTCTCTCTGTCCAATCTTAAACTGCACTATCATTTAAGGCACTCTCTTCTCAATAACACGTAATAACGTCAATCTTTATTTTTAAATAGAACATAATATTCAGTCTTATATGTGTGCGTCAAAGAATCTTCAGGGCAAAGATACTTTAAATCCACTGCAGTCTTGCACTTCGCCAGTTTTACATTTATTGTCCACTTGATGGCGCAGTAGAGCAAATGAAGCACCATGAAGCTTCGGCCCATGAGCGAACCAATTGGATGGAAAGCTTCAATGCTTCATGAAGCTTCATCTCGCCATCACTACTAAGCAGCATAAACTAATACTGGCTCAAAAAGCCTCCATCTGGAGCTTCAATCAAGACATATCAATATTGGCCGTCAATACTGAGAAAAAGCTTACAGCTCAGACAGTTTTAGGAAAACAATCCACTCTTGGATAGACTGAGAATTTAGTGCATTGCTAGATACTAGTTACAGCCTCGTCTCTGAGCCAGCATACAATCTTTCTTCCTCATTTTTTATACTGTTTGATCATCAAAAAAAGAGAGTGGTTACGAGGTGCCTTTGAAACCCAACCATGGGGGGCAACAACAGTGGCAGTTTGTTTTGGGTTCCTCAATAAATGAAATGGTACATGTCCGGTTTATGTGGCACGACGACATTAGCACCATTATGTGGATGCAGAATATGTACAAAGTGTATACTTACACCAGGCAGGCACAGCAGGGAGTTACAATATTAACATCAAACGTTTTACTCGAGACCCCGGTTCTGAAAACAGCCTGATTTAAGTATTTTACTGAGAAAAACACATATAACTAAATTCATAAAATGTAGCCAAACCTAAGCTGTGGCTCACTTCCCACTATATCCCCTATCACCTACAGCCCTCTTCCTCTCAGATCCCCTGTGTGAAACACTTACTAATGCATCGGCAACTGACTTTTCTAATTCAAATCAGCCATGAAGGATCACAGACGTCTTGAAGACTACCGTAGCAAAACAGTTTCATGAGACACTGAGGTCTGAGAGGGAAATCAAGTACTGATAATGCAATAAAGATGTTGAATGTTTAAAACTATTTTTGAATGCTTTATTGTGGTTTTTGATGAATGGCTGATTAATTTCTGTCTGACAACTAGCTGGCTTGCTGGCATATATCATCCACTGGATCTATTGCATCTAAATCGTTCATATAACTAAGGTAAACAAATCTCAAGCATACCTTTAAAGCTGGAGTGCCAACCTTTTGTCTCTCCCCTCAGGCAGTGAGAGTAGTTCCCATGTGGGAGTGAGCATGGTGACGGAGCAGCAGCTAGGAGTATAGTGAAGCTATAGCTAAAAATCCTAAGAAGCATCCAAGAAGGATTTCTGGAGAGGATTCTTCACATAAGAAAAAAACTCAGTGTTCAGAGAAAGGATTAAAGTAAAACAATGTGCACAGGAGGACTTGGAAGAGAGCGCTCCCTGGGGGCGGGGGAGATGCAGTGAGCTCACCTGCAGGCAGATGCCACAACTCCGGTATGATGCACAAAAACATGGAGCTTTTCCTGCTGGCGATAGGGTTAATCAGTATTGTGTGAACTTGTTTGGCAAGGGCTCTAATATAATAGACATTGATTTATATGTCTAGCACTCCAGCTTTAAAACATAAATTGAATGTAAATAAAAGGGTCACTTACAACTTGGTTTTGTAAAGTAATACCTCTATTTAGTGTAATTCTTGGATACATTTCTTTTTCTTTTGCAATGTAGGACACGGCCATGGAAACATCATCACAGCCACGCCCCGCAGCCTGGCATGTGGCCTGCAGTAAGTGTCCCCTTGTGGCTGTGTGACATGGTATATTGAGGCAGCTGCTGGTGGGTACTTTTTTATCTGCCTTATGATGGATTTTTCCTTGTTTGCCTGCTGAACTCTCGCTTTGATTCTGACACCGGATGCTGACATTTACAGCTGATGTCTTTCATGGCTACAATGTAAATATCTCAGTGTGACATCTGGTTACCATTTGGCCAGTTACTCACAGGAAAGGAAAAATATGCTTTCATACAACAAACTGGACCACTGTGACACATTTAGCAGTTGTAAGTCTTATAGTACATTGATGCAGCACAGCCTACCAGCCAGGTGAATGTTCACAGGTGGGCGGAACGAAGGGGCAGGTTTGCTGTGGAGCTGAAAGTCCTCATAGCGCTGGCTCCAGGCCCATGTGTCCCTTGAAAGTGGAGGCTTCAATATGTTGGCATGTATGATGTTCTCTTTCCATGGCTGGAAGCACAGTGAACAGTAGTATTATCAACGTAATCCTCTACTTCATACACACCCTATCAAGGGAAACCTCTGGAGAGAACAGCAAGGTTAGCAAACAGTCTTAAGGATGTTATCCCTGTGCTCAGATTCATGTGAATGACAATATTCCTGTCCCTGTGAAACCCCCCACTACTAGAAGATGAGTGTCATCACCTTCCTCAGCTCTTCCACACGAGCCTCATGCGGGTGTCTATGGTGCCCTGTGGACTTGTCACTGCTCATACTTGTGAACCAAACTGCAGAGGCAGCAGTGGAGTTGGACATTTTCTTCAAAGTCATGTCTCCTTGCTCCACTGTAGCACTGTGATACTGCTGACAGTAGGTAAACCTTCGCCCTGATTCCTGGAGTTATCACCAGAGAAGCACAACACATTTAAGTTCATCTTTCTCAACACTTCCTGTCTGTGTCCCAGCACACACAAAACAATACATTAATAACAGCCGTGTCTTTTTTTAAAATCTACTTCTCTTTGTAGACTACATTTGTGCTGACAACTTGGACATGTTAGTGGACTCTTGGAACGTGGTTGTGGTGATGCAGTTTAAAGCAGCATTAACAACAATACAAACACTTCTCAGAATTGAATACATAGTTAACATGGTAAAGTCTGAAATATACATTTCATGGACAGTATAATGGTCAACTTGCTATAGATTTATTCATCACGAGTTTAAAGGATCATACCGGTGTTTTTACAAGTTTCAGCTGCTTAACAAAAAAAAAATCAGATTTACTTTAGTTACATGATTTGTATTGTAGTTTATTTTATTTACTCAAACAATACTTGATCCAAGGTCTACTCACTAGCTGCATTATCATAACTGAGTGAACTCCAGTTTAAAGCAGCATTAACAGATTTTGGTCACAGCAGCAAGCTGTAAACACAACATTGACATATCCTTGTAAAGCCGTTATGGCTCAACTGTTAGCAAACGGTGCCTAATTACATATCCAACATTTGGAGTCGTGTTTCTGGTCACCTGGCAAGTCCAATATTCACCCTCCTTTTATCCACCTGCTCCTGAGGGAATATACAGCATCTGGCTCTTTACCTGCCACATCCTCCACTATGTTCACCGTGGCTAAGCTAAAACGCTGAGAACTGTAGAGTGAACCACATGTACTGAATGTGCAATGCAACTGACAAACATTAATGCGTCTATATTATGTCAACAAAATAAAATAAGACTTTTTAATCTGGGTTTATCCAATGTTTACATTTCTGTTTACATTTCTGTTCCGGAAACTAATTGTCCTAATTGAAGTAATCAACTGGGGAAGTTTCATGGTGATATCCATTAGTTAGAAATGTTAACCTATCCACCTGTAGGCTGTACAGTGCTCCAGTCTGAGACACCAAGCTGTACTCTCATATATTAAGATGCACCATAAACAGTATGTAGCGCTAGAACAGTATTGTACATTATATCTTACACAATCATCAAACCTGGGCCGTGTGTTTGCGGAGCAGCTCCTTGGCTTGCTCGTTTGAGTTGAAGGTCTGGATGCTGTAGTTGTGTGTTGACCTGGCTGCAGACGGTTCTATTCTTAATACAGCAGCCTCTTGCTTCTGCAACCGCTCACTTTGCTCTTGCGCCTTTTTAATATTGTTCTGGAAAATGATGTAACATATGAGTGGCTCTGTTAAGAAGTCACATCCTACTGAGAATGATGTAGGCCTACACACCTGAATGAAGTCCATGGACTGTGTGAGCGGCAACTGCTGGCTGTAATGTTTCCATTTCATGTTCTTTCTATTCTGTGTGTTGAGCTGTGCATGTCTTTTCATGTGGACATGCAGAGTGGGCATGTCCACCTCAGTGTTTGCAGCGGCTTTTTGGTCCCACTGCTCAGGATATGTGCCATATTTCTTGCTCATGCTGAGAATCATGTCAGGAGAGGGGAAGAGGTTGCACTGCACCACATCTTTGAGTTGCCTTACTTGACAAAGCTGGCTTAACCTAGGTCAAATAAAAACACTTCTCAGAATTGAATAAATAGTTAACATGGTAAAGTCTGTTATGCCATTTCTAACACATTTTATCAAGAAATATACATTTCATGGACAGTATAATGGTCAACTTGCTATAGATTTATTCATCACGAGTTTAAAGGATTTAAAGTTGAGGCTGCTTAACTAAAAATGCTATTTACATGATTTGTATTATATTATATTAGTTTATTTTATTTACTCATACTAGTCTTGATCCAAGGTCTACTCACTAGCTGCATTATCATAACTCCATCTGTGATGAATACCATTAGTTGCAGTTGAAAGCTCAGGTAACAAAGCTAATATGTAGACGTGACAAGATTATTTAGTCAAGCTACTGTTTCTGAAGTCAGGTTTATAAACTTTCACATTCTTTGTAAACCATTTGTGTCGACCGTGTCAAACATTTGCTGTGCATGGAAAATAATTCTTGACATTGGCAAAACAATCTCAACTCAAAGGGCAAAGGTTTGAGTTGAGATGATTTAGTTCCACGTCTGTTGTACTGTTACATATTTTTGGATGTATTTTCCCTTTCACCATAGAGCATTACATTAACAAGAAACACATCTCAAAAATGTTAATGTCACTCTACGTTTGTTCATTGAATGGTTTACTAACACATGAAACAACTTGCATAGTGAACATGTCTTCCACATCCCCCAAGTGGCCAAACACAATGAAACAATGCTGCTTTAAACATAACAGCAGCGCTTGCTGGGATGTACAGTATTCATGATTTGTAGTAAATGGAGTAAAAGAGGTAAATCATAGGTATGGTCCTTTAAGGCCACTGTAAAGTCACTAACCTTAACAAAGCTTGGAAGCAGGGTTGGGGGACCATGCCTCTAACGTAGACCAGAGGCTGTCCCATGATGGTCTCCAGTGACTCGTATAAATGGATAGGACTCAGGCTCACATCTAATGAGTCATAGATGCGCTTGAAGAAACCCAGGTTTGAATTGTAGAGGACTATCACCTGCTCCTCCGCACTCCCACTAAGCCTGCAAAACATCACACAAGCTGCAGGATTCTCATTGGAATTTAAACACTGTATCCAAATAGACAGCACAGCTGAAAACTGTTAGGCTGTTGGGGTAAGATAGTGATCATGCGCTTACTTCATAGGAACAGCCTCCCAAAGCCTCTTCACTGCTTTATGTTTCAGCCCTTCAAGAACAACGATCTGTGTCCTCTTATCTAGCACGTGGAATCCTGTAACAATATCCAGATCCTTGCTCTCATCGTTCTTGAAGTTCATTATGTGATTTGATAGGGCTTGCTTTATATTTTCCAGTGAGCGTGAGCCCAGATGGAAAGCTGATGCATTGATTCTGAGGATTTCTGACCTCAGCTTGGTCATCAATGAGAAGTTGTTGTAATCAAAGAGGTAGATGATGCGCCCAAACCGACCATTCTGGAACTCCAGTTCACAGCTGTCATTCCTAATGTTGAGTGGACAAGCTATCTCAACGTTGACTTTGAGTTGAGAATTGGCATCAAAGTAATGGCCTTGTGGCATGGGCTCTCTGCGAGCTGCTGTCTCTGTCATCTTCCTGTCCAGCAGCGGAGGTGGAGGGCAGCATTTGATTTGTAAGGGCACCTTTAGGGTTTTCTTCCCAAGTAGCATCTCAGACAAGTTCAGGCTTGAAATACCATGAGAGTTAATGATCTTTGGTTTCCTGATGTCATCTTCTGACCTCGTGCCAAACATTGCTGGAGTTTTTGGAGTTTTTTCCAACTTTCTGTCACGATCATGAACCTCTATCTCAAGAGGTGGGCCTGAGAGGAACTCTTTGATCTCTTCAGGACTCATCAAGCCAGTGAGGATCACGTTCACATCTCTCAGGTAGATATCGGTGCCATGCTTGTGATAGTTTGTTCTGTGCATGTGCAGGTTATGGAACTTGTACTGGCAATATACAGGCACACATTTTTCCTGGGAAAACAAAAAAAGAACTGTCATATCAAAGCGCACTGCTAAATGTCAAAGCTTGCAAATAAATGTTTTCACTAAAAGTAAATAGTGAATGAGGAGGGAATGCATTTAACACATGCATGTACAGTACAAGCCATGTATTAATCGTGAAAAGCAATAAGTGAGATTTAAGTGGCACCTGTAGGATGTGGAAAGGGACGGGGGATGAAGGCATTGAGGTGGCTGACAAAATTGTGATGACGAGTGGATTGAGTTCAGCCTTTAGTTGGTCAGATATTAACGGTCCCTCTAGAGATATGTTGCACATGACCTCAAACACACCAGATGAACAGACTGGGAAGCGTTCAGTCAATGAGGTTTCACCTACAAGTCACAAAAATAACAGTCTTCAAGTTTTTCTTTCATTGTTAACAAAGTGTCCGCATTCTTTTTATCTTATGGTCCACCACTTCAGTCAATATTGAAATATCTCAACAAATATTGGATATATCTCCATGAGGTTTGGCAGAGAGATTCAAAGACACAGGAGGATGAATCCTAATGAGCAGATGATCCCCTCGTGGTAGCACTTTGAAACTTTGTACAGACTTTTATTTTTCTACTGGAACGATTATACTAACGTTGGGGATCCTCTGACTTTTCATCTAGTACCACCATCAGGTCATAATTTCAATTTGTCCAATACTTGGTGGTTTATGACCTTCCAAACAAAGACACACCAATCAGACTAAGCTGTACTTTAGTGCTAATTAGCAATTGTTAGCACACTAACACATTAAACTAACGAGCATGGTAAACGTGAGCATGTTGACATTAGCATTTAGTGCAAAACACCACTGTGTCTAAGTAAAGCAGGGGTGTCCAAACCTTTTCACTGAGGGCCACATACAGAAACATATACGAAGGGCTGGGCCACTCATACTTTAAAAAACAAAACAATCAAATGTAGGTCAATTAAGCTTTATAATTGAATATGCTTAAAGGGGGGGGGGCAGCCTCCATCACAGCTTTCTATTAATGAGGTTTCATTTATTTTGCAACAATAAGGGTTTGCAGCTCATTCTCAAAACAGAAGCCTCAGGGAGGGGGGGGGTGAGGGGAAAAGGGGATGGATATATCACAAGCTTGTTAAACAAATAAGTTATTGGGCTTGTTAACACATCAACTAACGTTAGTTAGATCTCAACCTGCTTTTGTTCAGAGTTAACAGAACATGTTTGCTCACATGTTGAGCCGAACACACTCATCCTTCTTTGTGTGTGGCGTCTCAGAGGAAACTTTTCCAAGCTCCGGTAGAAGTCAGGGAGGGAGAGAAGCTGATGTTGATTCTTCAGGGAATTATCGTATATAATTAATATATATAAGTTCTAGTTGCAGACTCTCTTAAACTCATTCTGCATTCATCAGGAAGGGAGTTGAGAACAGCTTGATTTCTTTCTCAATGATAGAACAATCTTGGAAGTGCTCTTGTTCCGTGTTGAGATGACCAGTAAGATCAACTAAACAGGTCTGCAAACCATGGAGGGTCACTGAGCTCATGAAGAGGTCGGTCCTTCTCTTTCAAAAACAGTTGGCCCGCCGTAGTTTGGACACCCCTGAAGTAAAGCCTCTCAGAGTGGCTAGCATGTAGTAGACTCTTAGTCGTGTTCTCCATTTCTAGTTGAATTAGTTTAATAGGACAAGTAATACCTAAAGTTGTATAGCTTTGCACATTTTTTGGCCATCATATGACTATTATTACATAACATTGTCTCCCGCAAGATAAATCTGAGGGGTTGCAAAATAATTAACTAAATATTTCTGCTATACATATAATGATGTTTATTTTTTGGGCTTTTTTCCCACTGAAATACTGGATACTTTTACGTGTTGAAGACTTTAATAACAGAATAAAGACAAAGGTGATCTGTGGTTGAACTGGTCATAACCAGGAGACACAACTGATGATGATGAGGGGATGCAGGTAGACATTGCTTGTTTAAAGCAGTTTTAGAGGCTGTGAATAAGAGGTTGACTCACCCGCCAACAAACGAATGGGACAGATCTCAGCTGAGGCAGTGCCATTCTTTTTGATATCCTCGAGGTCAAAAGCATCCATGGTGAGGTTCTGAAAATCTGTTTTGAGGAGCCAAGTTATTGTCTATAAAGGTTATGAAAAATGTATATAACATATACATTTCATAGCCTAGATAAACCAGAGTAGCATCATTGTTGACCATTTATTATGATTCCATAACTACCAAGGCAAGAGTTCAAGATGTACCTGTTTCTGAGCCCACCTCTGAATTGGAATTAAACAGTTTGTCACTCGTGTGCTTTTTACATGTGTTCCTCTCACATGAGGATCTCAGTTTGTTTACCATCGTCTTGATACCACCTTAGAAGAGAGATATCATTTTCATTGTATCATTTTATGGAAAAAGTATACACAATATGTATTGTAAAATGTTTGGGTCAATGTTAGGGCAAGTTGAAAGTCATGCTCACCACAACACATGTCTGTTGCATCTTCAGGCTGATCCTGTGTCAATCTGAAGGCTTTCAATCTTTCATAGCGGGCCTGGCTGGACAGTTTGTCCTTACTGTTCCATATCTGGAGCTTGATCATATGAGGAAGTAGACTGATCAGCATCTCCCTGTTGACTCTGACGTCAAAATTCTGGGTCCAACCAACCCATATCTGATCTCCTTCATGCCATGTTCTCAGAATCTGTTACAAAATGTACACATTTATTTTTGCATTAGAGGCACTTACTATTCCAAATTGCAGGATGGTTTGAATTTTTTTCAACCAGAAATCATTAACAATATCATGGCACTAATACTCCCTAGTGATGGATCATTTACTGTAACTATAGACAATGTAGCTGCTTTATTGCTGTTTATTGCTCATGCATTGTTCATGAAGGACGCACACGCACACGCACACGCACACACACACACACACCAGGTCATGGTTACCTTGATCTCATCTTCTTTGTACACTTTGGCTAATGGCCCAAACACTACCAGGTCCACTTTGACTGTCTCTGTATCACCTGGCAACAACTTGTATTCAATGTGATAGAAGCTCTGAGCTTTATGGGCTTTCACTGGAACAGTAGATGAATCTTTTTTGGTTTTCTTTGCGTTTTCAGGAGCTTCAGTGACATCAACGTCTTCCTCTAAAAAGGGACAAATGTTTATGAATGAGATCAAGGATGAAATTGATCTGTAATCTCTTTCTTACATTTTCACAGTGATTTCAGCGCAAGAGCCCACACTCATCCTTCTGACTTTCAGTTTAAGGACTTTTCAATATCCCTGTGGAGCTAATGTCAATCGTTTATATATTCTGTATGACAAACTTACCTCTTGGGACAGCCAGGACAATGTTAACTGTCCATGTGATGTAATAGGAGCTGTCATCTGTGCGTGTTGTGATATCTTCAGTTGAACCTGACCTATTTTCCAGACCATGCTCCATGGACAACATATCAGTCTCAAGGACGAGGACCTCTTCCTGACCTATTGCTGTAACTTCTCCATCTTCCATGTCCGACTGTGAATTACAAAAACCCGTCTCTGATATGTTGGCCATGGGGTTTGATTCCACTGTAACATTTTCCATGAAAAACATAGCATAGAAAAGGGGTGAATGAAAAAAGGACAGCAGGGGGATATTTGTGCTAGCGTTTCATATCTAGTCCATAAAGGTAATAACTTATAGTCAGGAGACAACTCTCACATTCCAAAAGTTTTTGGACTTCATGTCCTATAGCCACTATGAAACAACATGCTCTTAATTAATCCTTAGTTTACCCCTGAAAGCACATGATAGCTCGAGGTAAGGCTACAGTACATTCATTTGAAAAGGCGAAAACGAAATAGTCTACCTCAAAAACACCTTAATGTCCAAAGCCATTTATTAACAAATTAAGTAGATTTGAATGACCCTTTCCCTACCTATTTACACATTAGTTTGAAATATGTGTCAATAGATATCAATGTATTATTATTGTTGGGATTGGTTTGGGGGACTTGAATAGTTTCAGGTGGAAACCCTAAACCCAGGACATTTATATCCAGTACTCGGGTTGGAATGGGTTTATTAATCAATAAATTAACAAAATATAATACAGTATATACAGCATATTAAGTGGACCCTAATACACATTACACTGGATTCATTTATATATCAATTAGCACCTCACAATTACATTAAAATACCCTCATTACACAATCATCAGTAGGTACATTGATCAAATGTAAAAAAGTGATTCAGTTCTATAATTTGAGCTCAAAATGAAACTCAGCAGTTGTGTTGCTAGATAACGGTAGCCCTTACAACTAGCTGTTAGCTCTGCCGGGTCATGTGCTTTTCATCAACGATGAGCTAGCTCATTCTTGAAATGAAATAAGAACATTTTTAATGATTGCAATTTCTCTGACAACAATGTGTTTCAGTTTTAATAGTAATTATTTACAAAATGACATTACATTTGTTCTCGTGTGTGCTCACCTCCTGTCGGACCGGATATGAAGAGTCTGAAGTCTTCGAATGAAGTGTGAAATACAGAAGTTATATTTGTCAGTCAATCAAACATACTAATGGACTTCTTGTCACTTTACCTGGACTATAATTTCCATAGCTGCTAACTAATTGAACTTAATAAAAGTTACTATGTGCCGTAGTAAAGTGCTGAACTGTCACAAACTATATGATCTGAGACTCTGAGCGCAACATGTCACCATGACAACAACCCCTGTAGTTAAGGAAGTGAGGCGTGTAGCTGCTCTCACGTGCTGCTGGGACTATCGGAATTCTGTATCATGACAGAAAACAACTCGTGTTTTTTTCTTCTTCATGGTTCAAATTCTGAAGATTTATTTGCATTGAACGTCATGAAAGAAATCTTACCAAAGCCAAAATGAGAGTGTCACAAAGATGGACTAAAAATAAAACAAAAAACAACAACAATAAAGCAGACACATCTGGTTGATAAAGGGACAATGTAAATTGTAACTTGACAAGGAAGTGTAAGCAATTTACAGTAGTCTAGTCTACTCTAAAATAATATTGGAAGCGTTATAGTACATATATTTTGCCGATGTATGCTAAGAAAAACACCATGTCAGTTCCAGATAGACACTTTCCTAAACTTTATTGCGTTCACACATTTTCTTAGCTAGGTTACTTTAGTTGCAATAGTATCCCCCCTTTTTTTTACGTGGCCCATTTGGACTTGGAACCTACGAGGCGGACTTGAAGGCAGCAATGAATAGGCTAACCTGGGGAGATAATAAACTCTATCACTTGGGGAGACTTTTGACAGAGACTGATACTCTGCAACAACTACCATATTGTATGAATTTATCGGGTAAATAAATAACACGTCAGGGGAAAATCAACTAGCAAAGGATAATACAAACAAAACCCCAAAAATTCTAAAGATTTACATTGTATAAAGCAAGGTAGAATAGCTGTACAATAAACATGGAGAGGAACTTCTAAAAATAAACCGTATGTGTAGCTACGAATGAGCATCGCATTCAGAAGCTGAAGTGAAAAACTGAATGCAATAGAGCTCGTGCATTAGGCTTCAGGGATGAAGCAAGGTGTAAATTGTGAAAAAAAAGCCCCATATGAGCTTGTGTTTTACCCCTGAGTAAAAGACCACGCAGTTAAAATTCTTAGGTTGAAAAAACAGTACTATACCTCTGCTCCACAGCATATTCGTCTCTTGGGAATCTTACTTGTCAACAAGGTCTTACCCAAGTGAATGGCAAAAGTTTACACACCTGGTGGCAATTACACATCCAAACGGTTGGTGTGAGACCCGTTATAGTAGGCTATGCGTAAGTTACTGACTCCTGGTTGGGACCCCTGGTTTTGGGTTTTGGGGGCAGTGCTAAATTCAAATCTGCTCTGTTTCAACACACGCCTATTTCAACTCCGCCAGTCTGCTCGGAGCTTCTGGGAGAGGATGAACACAAGCTAACTCACAGGACGATGCTAGAAGAAACAAAGTAACTGTGTTAAGTTTGAGGGAATATGATGTTTCTCAGTAGAAATGATGGATGTCATTGATCCATACAGCCGACCAGCGCGAAGGACACAATGGATAGTCAGCACTCTGGCTTACCATTACGGACTGGACCGGGGAGTGGAGAACGAAATTATAGTTTTGGCTACCGGGTTGGATCAATACCTACAGGAGATTTTCCATCACATGGACTATCAAGGTGGCGGCAAAATCCCTGTGGAGGATTTTAACATCTTGTGTGAAGTTTTGGGACTAAACAAAGACTCTGAGGATACAGAATGCACCGGTGATTTAGACCATTTACCCAGCGAGCTCACCTTCAGACACTTCCACGCTAAACTGTGCGGATATTTCAGCACCAAGGCGGGGTGTCAGTATGAGAACGGCCGGCTGCTGGTCGGGAAGGACAGCGAGCATATCGAGACTCAGATCCGCCTTAGAAGCCCTCTGAGGCGGCGAGAGAAGCTGCTGTCTGTGGGTGGGAGCGGCGACTCCTGCCCCTCCTCGGAAGGACGACACGCCTCCGGCTGTAGGCTCGGGTCCTGCACCAAAGAGTGCTATGAGGAGATAGTGGCACTGGAAGAAGCAGAGGACCGAATATCGAAATTGGAAGATGAGAATGCAAGTTTGAGGGAGCTGATTGAGGACATGCGAGCCGCACTTCAGAGCAGCGACGCCCGCTGTTTGGCTCTGCAGGTGAGAGCGCTGGTGATGCTTCATAAATTTATTCTGCCAAGTAGAAGAGGGCTAAACTCTGTTTAGGTTTGGAATAAGAATGTAATAGAAGCCTTATTTTACGCACAGCCTGTAACTGATCTATGGAGCATTAGTGATTGATTTATAACCATTAATAAAGCCATTAGTTACACGTTTTAGACCCTTTGTAAATCACAATTACTACCAAGGTGTCTCAGTGTCTATAACTATAACTAAATAAGTCATCAGCAAAAGTAAGTCTTCTGTGATTATAAATGTCCATAAATCTTGAATAAAAGGTTATTATGATAATCCATGTGTTGTTGCAAATGTTAATACATTGTTCATCAATGGGTTTTGGTTCATCAATGGGTTTTGGTTCAGGAAGGTAAGTGTCCACTGGAGGAGTGTTGAACTAAAGAGCTACCTAAGAAAACAAAGCCAAATGTCATCCAGGACGAAGGTGAACACACACTACAGGGATTGTCCACAACCTGCCAAATCATGGACTGAACTGATAAGAATTACTCTCTTATTATTATTAATCATTATCATTTGCTATAAATTGACAAACCCATTCATAACTGCAGACTTAATGGCTTATTAGAAAGAGAGAAACTGATAATATCTTTATTAATGATTCAGTAAGGACTTATCAATGACTGCAAGATAGATTTTCCACAGCCCGACAATCCATATATTGGTTTTATTAATGACTAATTACTGATCTATAAGGTATAAATTAATGATTTATTATCAGTTACAACGTAACTTAATCACATACAAAAGTGTGCCTTATTAGAAAGGGGTACCACAACCTATGACTATTTATTGGCTATTTTAATAACATTTATGACTGCATAATTTATGGTGGATTAGAAAGTGAGAAATCCAATATATTTGATTAATGACTTACAACTGCTGACCTGATAGCTTATTAAAAGAGTTTAGTATTGACTTGACTATTAATGACATACCAACAAGATGTATTTTTTACAAACTGGTAACTGGTAAGGTTTTCTTATTAATGAAGCCATTGGTTACAACTTATACTGTATAGTATCTGCTCAGTAACATTGACTGGAATGTGATTAAACAGGTCCAATTTAGTTTGAGGGAAGATCTGGATTCTGTCCCCTATTGTAATCTGTTGCCTTTCTTTTCAGGTAGGACTATGGAAAAGCCACTCCAAACATAAACCAGAGGAAGGCTGTCTTGCTGCCCACCAGAAACAAGCAGCCCAGAAAAGTTTGAGCAACAGCAACCTGAAAAGCAGCACCTACAGCAACCTGAAAAGTCTGCAGAACATTATCCATGAGATAGAGCTGCTGCGGAGCTCCAGAGAGCTGCAGGCAGAGGAGGCCATGCTGTGTAATGAGAGACTGGAACAGGAGCTGTGGAGCTCTAAAGAGACTGTGGCTGCTCTGGAGGACTGCAACCGAGCCCTAAAGAGGGAGCAGGTGGGCATGAGGAGGAAGGTGGAGGAGGCCAGGCAGGCACTGCTCAGCGGCCTGGGTAAGGTGAAGGAACTGGAAGCCAAGGCCAGTCATGTGCCGGCACTGCAGAGGCACATCCTCCAGCTGGAATCAGAGCTCCTCTACTACAGGTAAGAACCCTTGGAACACTGTATCACATGCAGCACAACAACCTCCAATACTTTTAGTGTGTACAAGTTCAACATCATGCATTTATATGAGAAGAGACAGTCCACAAATCTGCTCTTTTTCCATTTGTACGATTATTTATGTCAAGACAAATGTCTCTCTTGGGGAGCGATCGAGGAAGTGGTTTGACAGCAGGTTCTGAGTGTTGCCATTTGGAACGGGGAGAAACGCTTTTGCCTTTAGACATGGTTAAGAACCCCAAAATGTTCAATATCAAATCAAGGAAAAAGATAAATCAATAATCACATTAATAAATTGTGAAATGAACCAACAATTTGTGAAATTATTGAAGAAATTATTCAAACTAAAGTCATTATTGTGTAATGTTATTTCATCATTATTTGTTTAATATTCATTTTTGATTGAATATATTTTGTATTTCTGTGTTATGCCAAACATTTGGCCCATCCCATTTGGGATTATGAGACACCACTTCTTGCATAATAACCGAATTGTATTCAATATCATTTTATTTTGAAATGGCCTTTTTCAAAAGTCAGTTTTAATACATTATGACATTTTTCCGAAAACATATTTACAGCAGCAGTTAAAATTTGAATAATGTCTTACATTATTTCACAGATTATTGTTAAATGTACATATTTTGACAATATATTCATGTATAGTTTATGTCCAAAAACAATTTACAGATAATACACTGTAAGTAAACTAAAATAAAGTGTAGAATTGTTGGTGTCTGCTCAGACTTTCAGGTGGTGGTGGAGTTAAGGGTGGGGGCTTGCAACCATGACATCAGAATTTCTAAAATCCAGGCTACTGCCCCGCTGGGAAGTGAGATTGCAGTTGCAATACAATGTCTGACATTTTGATTTTGATTATTTTCAAATGTATTTATATAGATATAAGAATTTCTTGTGATTTTACTTTTAACGGCACATTGATGCATCCAAAGCAACACTGCAGAAGGCAGAGAGTAAACCAAGACCTAGTTACCGCTTCATTATCCAATCAGCTGTCAAACCCTGAGCAAAACAAGTGTCTGGCTGTTCCTCATGTCATGAGAAAGAAGGGCTTGTCTGGCAGGTTACTGCATTAGGGAGGCCTTTGTGGCCAGAATGAACCATAATGAATTATAATCCATCCTATTGTAAAATGACTCTGTTTACTCCTGGCCTCATGCCTGGAAAACTCTGCCATGCTACTTATGAAGGCTTGATGTGGTTTACTTTTTCCAATTTTGAGCCTTGTTGTGTTTGAGTTTACTTAGCAGACATCGTGTGTGGCAGTCGGTCCTGCCTGAGCTCCGCTTCTGTTTGGAACTATTCATTTTGGTGGAAGTGAGGGTGTAATTGGACTTTTAAAGTACAAAGCTATTGGTTTAATGTTTATCTCTGGGTCTGTTGTCGCTCCTCCAACCATATAATCAGTGTCTGCAAGTCTGACTTTCTTAGGTGACAGATGTCCCTAAATAGTTGGACCATCTACCTAATGCTGTTATTATGGAGTCTAAGACACAGTCACATACTACCAGACGCATACTACCTGCCTTTAGGTAATTCTAAATAATACATTTCCCAACCACAATACCCTTCTTATAACCCTAAACTCCACTAATCTATGCAGACTGCGTTCCAAAGTCTTTTCACTGCCCTTCCATTGATACCCTAATGGCAAATAATTCAACACCACAAAGGCTCTGACTTGTCAAGAGAGAGCTCCATTGAGTGAGAACCTCAGCAGACTGACCATTCTCATCAATCTGTGCTCACTTCTTTCACTCTGCTCCCGAATGAACAATACCACATAGGCACCCCAGTCCTATGGATCTTAGCAACCAAGCTCCATGAATATTCCCACTGAAAGCCTCAACGTTCAGTCGCGTCTCATCCGAGGACCGGGTTAGACAGAGAGAGAGGTGCCAGTTGAGGTGTTATGCTTTAAGATTTGAGTAAGATGCAATGCTTTTTTGTGCTCATTTACATCTTGCTTAAAAACAACTCTGACTCTGAGTTACCTTAAAATGAAGTCATTACTCCTTCAACACGCTGTCTCAGATCATATGTGGTGGGTTAAGACAGTGTTCCTACAGTTTCCTAAAAAGTCTTAAAATCAAATCAAGAAACTTAAGGTCATACTTTGTGTTTAATGTACTGTACATTTGCTGTAGGTATTACATTTGCAGATGGTGCGTTTAGGGCTGATGGGAAAACTTGTCATGCACAGGAGCCTACCGTAAAACTTCCAATAACAAGTATTTCATTGGCTAACTTAGTGTTAGACAATGAGAGATTTCGCCATTAATATAAGTTTTATATTATGTTAATGTTAGCTAGCTATAGATGATGACATCTGGCTGCTTGTCATTTTTTTTGTTATCATCAGTGGGTTGGGGGGGGGGGGGTGAGAGCTGGCTCTGCTTCTATCCTGTGGATTCCACTTAAGCACACTGATAATAAAGATGAAGATAGACAATGCTTATGCGTCCTCATGAGCACCTAGTATAATCCTAACCCACACCTCTTTGACTTGGCATTAGTGTACTCCTGAAAATTGTTTTGCATCTAGAATGTTTAAAGGAATAATTAAACATTTTGGGAAATACACATTTTCCTTTTCTTGTCATGAGTTAAATGACATGTATTCAACTCTAATGCCTGTACGGTAAAATATAAAGCTTAGTTTAGCTTAGTTTAGCTTAGCTTAGATGACTGGAAACAGGGAATAAGCTAACCAGGCTGTCAAAAGTAACAACATTTGTCTCCCAGCACCTCTAAAGATCATCACTAATTGACTCTTTATATCTTGTTTTAATCAGTACCAAAAAAGTTGTGATTTTACGTGTTATTTTAGAGACGCAGAAAAGCAGATTTTATTGAGTCAGGCTAACTGTTAGCTCCAGCTTCCAATCTTTGTGCTATGTCAAGCTAAGCTAACTAGCTGTTGGCTCTAGCTTCAGGTTTACTGTACAGACATGAGAATGTTCCAGTAACATATGATTTGATTTGCTTTTTATTGTTTAGTAGCGTTTGGTACAAGTTTCTCATCCAGAAAATCCCCTTTCAATTTTTCATCAACATCCAACTGAAATCAGATACATTTCAGTAGAAAATGTGCTCATCGGTGAAACCTAAGATATGTGGGTGTTGTTCTATAACATGTCTGTGACTTCTTTGGATTGTACACTAGAGCAGAGCACAGTCTGAGAGTTGATTAGTACAGCAACGTCTTTGTATACTGGGATAGTCTAAAAGTGTCACATTTAGTTCAGTTTTTTACTCCAGAAGGTAAAAGGAGTCTAAATTAGTCATTGTAGCCTATAGAGCTCTGTGGGCCAGAGGGATTAGACAATAGGAAGCACAGCGAGAGGAACAAAAAGAAACGAGGGGGAGGAAAGCCTACCATCTGGAGGAAGAAGCAAACACTCAACTGTTTGTTCATGAAATGACGGACATGTTTTCCAAGAGAGGAATGGCTTTATTCTGCTTTCCATCTTGTTTTTGTGCTCCATCGAAAAGATGTAGAGTGGAGATGGTCATCTTTCATCCAGAACCTTTTCTCTTTTATTTCCCTCCTGATTCCAGGTGTCTCTATTTATAGTCCAGGGACTTCTAGAGAGCATACCCTTGCACATGTGTCCTAAAGTGTGCAAGTTTAAAACTCGCTTTGCGTTTTATCGGCACGCCTGCAGACGTCTTCTCTATATGCCTCTAACCCCTGGCCCTCTGAAGGCAGGGCCCATGGGAGGCATAATCTCCCAGCCTTTTCAAGCTCTCAGCATGGCGCCTCAAAGCGGAGGGGAGAGGAGGGTCTAGCAGAACATTTATCTACCTCGGCAGCACAAGAGCTGCAGCATTGTGTGGAGCAGGTGCTGCCACGGCATTCCTACCCTTTAAATAATGTGGAAAGGACACAGTCGAGGGATGTCTGGGACCCGTGGCATTCTGCTGCTGTTGCCTTACTGTTGTTCTTGAACAGCTTTCAAAACCCCACACTGCCAAATGGACTCATTTTCACATTGAAATGCTGCCCTGCTCTTTCTGGTTTAGTGGTATGCTGACATCAGCTGAAATACATCACACACAAAATATCTTATAAACTTATGCCACCCACCCTTGTTGGACTTCTCTCCCTGTATAGTTCCCTCTACTTTTAACACCCTCGTTTATTTGACTTTATTTGGCTAAGGAAAGCTACCCTCTGTAAATGTTACAGCCATTGGTTTTTGGATTAAATCCTCAGCTACTGCTAACTAATCACAACCCTGAAGCTGCTATATTTGTATCCCAGAAACCCCCTCTTTGTGCGGCTGCGACCCAGGAGGACTTGATTCATAGCCGTCAGCTATGTAAACATGACCTCTCACCTGCCTCTCATGCTGCAGGGCTCCAACAAGCACTGAACTTCAAGTTCAAGCTCAGGTACAGCGTACCCTCATTTTTAACCTCTGTAGAGAAAGAAGACAGTCAGTGACCGCTGACACCTGAAAGAGGAAACTGCTCTTATGGGAGTGGAGGGGGGAGGGACAGTTATGGGGGGATGTGTGTTGATGGAAGGTTCACTTGAGCACTGCGCTGTGATAAACACAGGGAGGACTCTGGGTGTCCTGGCTCTAACAACAAACAGCTGGACTGCCCCCCACTGCCAGCAAACAGCTTTAGACTGTTGCTAATGGGGCCAAATGCAGGATCCTATTAATTAGAAATGCCCTGACATAGTACAATAGAGCTTTTCATGTATAATTTTACTCCTATCTGTGGCCTTGAGGGATGTAATAATTATGCCGACCAAATACTTCCACATACTGTATATTTAACTGAACCACTAGTGCTTTTTCTCGGCCAAGAGCTTAAATGTCTAAGCCAATTCAAACTTTAGAATGATAAGATGGATTTTCATCGTGAAGAATAATGTAGCATATTGTCACATGCAGACCAGACAAAGTAGCAGACATTCTTACATTTCCTGTAATAAGTTTTCCATCCAGAATGTGTTATTCTGCAAGTCTAAGATTTTTCCAATTACATTTTGGCTACAGATAAGTCAAGAGATGCCTTTGCTACAAGAATCTGATCAAAGAGAGAGGAAGGCCATGCAGATAGTTCAGGAAATGTTAAGTTGATGATCTGTCTGCTCCACTTGTAGTACTTCCTGAAAAACAATGAGATACCGTATGAATTCTCTCTAAATGAACCGCTAAATTCTCTCTTTGTTCTCCACCTGATTTATGATCTTAGAAAATGTAGTTAGGTTTATTTCCGTGTCATTCATCTTCTAAATGAGACGAATAAAAGATGTTCTTAAAGTTCTAATGCTTCAGACAGCACTAAGGTTCTTTTGGCAGACATGGGTCAATATTAGCGTTTGTTTGAAGTTGTCTATCTTTCCACACACTGCACATGTACGTGCAGTGTTTACTCTCCTTTTGGCTTTGTTTTGGTCTCCACCAACTACTGAGAAAAATATCGGCTTTTTAGCTGCTAGACATTTGACTTTCCTCATATCTATCCAAATAATGAGCTAACAGAGGCAAAAGAGCTTAGAGTAACATTAGCATTCATTTTGAATCATGTTTCTATCGACCTGGCAAATGTAAATGAAACTCTGTATCTTGCTGCTAGTGGCTTACTTTGTCTGTTATTTGGTGCTGGGCAGGTAGTGTAGCCCTACAGTGTACATCCATGCTTTTTCACTGGAAACAGCTTCCTGCTGCTAGAAACATGTTAGTGAGAGCAGTTAGACTGAACTATAAAGTTAGATGCCAAAAACAATTAGCTGAAAGAAGCTAAAACACTCCATAGAGCTGAAGCAAACAGCAAATCATGTGATAATTCTCTGTGGCTTCATCACTATGAGTGACTCCTTTCACATGACATTATGTAATATAAACGTGTTGATTATTGCAGCTTTTAGTATTTTTTTCCTTACTAGTGGTAGAAAATGTTAAACATTTTTAAATGGTATATTGTGAACATATCCCATAAAGATATATTTTGGTAGAAAATGTGACATAAGTTCACTTTGAACATTTAATCATCACTTACTCATATGTAAAAAGATTCCAGGCTTACACCCATAGTACACATTTTACTCTCTCTCAGCAAAATAAGTCAAACCCACCCATGCTGCTTTTGCATTTGGTAAACTGATCAAATTGTGTATTTATATATATATATATATATATATATATATATATATATATATATATATATATATATATATATATGCTGCATCCCACAGTGCGACCACTATCCAAGATGTCTGTCTGGACAACTTTCCGTTGTCTGTATGTATCCAGTTGGAATTCCCATGGTCAGCACAATCACCAAATACCTCATCACTGTCAAACCATGTGATGGGAAACAGCCTAAATCTCAAGCACAGTCCGAAACACATTAGAAGTAGTTTTGTGTGACAGTTGGGAGGTCATTCTTTTCACTAGCTTCTAAACTGAGGGTATTTGTCGGAGTCCTTTTTTCCCCCGAGACACAAAGCCATTTTTAACCTCTATGCATGTCAAGGAAAGATCCAGAAGCTGGGGCCTTGCTACAGTATTCACTGGACACAGGCTGCAGCCCTCATTCAACCGCTGTCAATTAAAGTGCAATTAGTCACACCAAAGCCTGCATTTGAAAAAGCCTTCCGCCACTTCATTCCAGAGTCCGCGCGTCTCCACAGCAACCAGCAAAGTTTTGTGTGCGTTCACGTCCATGCACCCGTTCCATGTTGGTCCGACTGCAGCTGCCGGCCCTCGTGAACTGACTCCACCTCTCCTCCGCCGGCCCCACACTAACTTAAACATGACTCTCTGATTAATTGCCTGAAATCATGCTGCAATTATTTAGTGAAGTCACTCATTTCTCCCCATTTTTGCACAAAGAAAGCTAAAGTAGTACACAGATGCAGAGTATAATGTTGTGTTACGGCATAGTCTGCCTCTTGCCAACAGGATATAAGCATGAGTGCTTTGTGACTTTTTTCTTTTTTCAACGAGTCAGGCTGCTGAAAACCTTTTTGAGATTTTCTCTTTTTTCTGCAAGACATCATCATCTGGAAACACTTATTCTGTGATTTACGAAGGCCCCCTATCGGATTTCCCCCAACACAAAAAAGCAGACAGCAGGAGAAACCTAGAAAATTCAAACCATTACAGAAAGATTGATCCGCGCAAACTGCAGTCTCATTCTTTTTTCAGTAACAAATGTTTGAATGTGTCTTTGACATGACGGAAAAACATGACGCATAGAATAAAATGGTTATATGAAACAGAGCTTAGAAAACTGTTCGTGTGCTTAACATTTTCTGTGCTCTAATTTTGTTCCATCCAGTGTCAGTGTGTGCTTCTACTTCACATCTTGCAAGCTAACTCGTCCACAGAAACAGCTCCCTTCTACCATTGACCCACTTTACTGTAAAAATGCCTTGAGGATACAATGTCTGGCTTCAATTACCCCACCCAGATTTGGCATACAACATCACAGGCCTCTATAAAATTATCATGGCGGTTGTAGATGTGGCTTAATACACGCTGCCTTGTGTTACTTGATATGTTCTCTTTGATGTTGGCAATTGGTTTGGACAGAACCTTTCTCATCTGTGCAAATTTGAAGAGCCGTTTTAGCCCCTCGGTCAGTGCCAGTTTATGTGCAGAGACGTACAAAGATGTTGTGCGGAGAACATTCAGTCAAACGGTTATATTAAACTTACAGTGCTCTCTTTCAGGTCGGAGGTGTCAAAACTACAACTCCCAGGCAGCACCAGGGCAGAGCAGCAGCAGAGTGTTGGCAGCAGGCCGGGCCAGAGATGTTGCTTGGACTCCCAACATGACCGATGTTCTCCGACAGGGCGTGCCGTGACAACTCCGGATAAGAGTAGGACATGTTTCTCATGAAACTCTCTAGTAGGGCTGCAACTAATACATATTTCCATCATTGATTAATAATAAAAATGATTTGTTCTATAAATTGTCAGAAACTACTGAAAAACGCATTCCTGTCCAATGTGACATCTTCTTGATTGTCTTGTCCAAACCCCAAAGATGTTCAGTTTTCTATGAACAATTGAAATGGAAAAGCCCCCTATTGGATTTCAGTCTGGTACCTTTCTCAAGGGCACCTCAGCAGTGCCTAGGAGGTGAACTGGAAACTCTCCATGTACCAGTACGCTCTCCATACTTGATCCGATCGGGGACTTTAAGCCGCAACCCTCTGGTTTCCAAGCCAAGTCCCTACGGACTGAGCTACTGCTGCCATGAAAACAGTGTTAGCAGACGATGGTTTCGATCCATTAACCTCTGCGTTATGGGCCCAGCACACTGTCGCTGAAGACAGAGAGTGAATGGCGTTTGATTATTTCACCTCTAGTCGAGAGCCTTTTATTCGCTTCACCTCTGGCTACCATTCTCTATGATAATGATCACATTAAAGATGATGGTGTGTTGTGGCGTCTAGTGGAGGAGCAGCTGTTTCGGTCTGTGGAGGGCCAGGCAGCGTCCGATGAGGAAGAGGACAAGTGGACCGAAGACCAGCAGAGGCAGGTGGCCGAAGTGAAGAGGATCCTGACGAGGCTGTCCTGCTGTGGTGAAAGGTACCGCACATCCATGTCATCACTACATTTTAAAGCAGTGGCATACTATTTTGTGGTGTATAAAGTATCAACTAGTATTTTTAAGTGAGAGTCGGAAAGATTAACAAAACAAAACCAGGATAAGTGTTGATGCTTGTCTAACACAAACATCTGAAACATATACAAGTGATTATTTAAGAACACACACTACAAACCATGCTAGGTTGTATTTGTGTGCTGAAATGTTGCCATGTAGGCTATTAGAGAATTTGAATAAGGACTAAAATGCATTGTTGCTTAGACATGACTTGCTACGTCAGCGTTTGTTAAACTCTGATCCTATTTGACAGCCGTTGTAGCTCTGAGACTGATAGACTTTCTGCCTCCTGGCACATGTTGTTGATCAGGTGCGACGACAAGGCCTTCAAGAAGCTGATGTGTAATTATGGAAGCTCGAGGAGCGAGGAGAGTTGCAGCGCTGTGGTGGAGCTCCTGGAGAGGGTGACCAGGTTGCATAAACAGCTGGAGCTGAAGGAGAGCCGGGCAGAGATAGACATGGACCAGGTACAAACCGCCACTGACCTCCATCACACCAGGGTGGGCTCCTGTCCCGTCTGCTTGATCCACTTCTATGAAACCTTTCTGCCTCACTTTACCTCCTTAGTCATTTTGTGGCTGCATGTATGGTGTTAAATGGGATTAGAGAGCACTGGTGAAGGTTGTTATGAAAGTGGAGCGCTTCAAAGGCAAAACCACAGCTAGTGGCATGATCCTGCAGCTTCCACCTAACCAAACCAGCAGCAGAGCCTCCCTCAGTGTGTGTGTGTGTGTGTGTGTGTGGGGGGGGGGGGGGGGTGTGTGTGTTTGCAGCTGTTTCTCGCTGGAGTCGACCACAGAAACACTCCCCCTTTGTCCCACATGACACTTAGGAATATCATAAATTAAAGCTCTCTTGTTACAGTCGAGTAGTATTTTCACAACACAGGAAGACAGGCAGAAGGGGAACGGTGACGTAATGTGTTCCCAGAACATCTCAGTTCTGGGAGAGGAAAAGTTCAAACTAAACAAAGTCTTGACTGTGAGGCTTTGTTTATGTGCAGGATGTGTGGGGTGAGACCTCTGTCCTTCAATACGCTATGACGTAAAGGTGCACTGCAGGGATTTCCAGACAAACCTACAATACACTGTGGGCAGAAAACTCTCTCTAACCCTTAATATGTGTCATACATTTACGATGGGTATACCTATTTAATATTAAGATGTTTAGCAGGTCTACAGGGTATTTACATGTACGTGTAAATTACGTGTTAGTTACATGACACAGTACATTTACTAGGTTGACATATCCAGCTGTTCTTGTATGATTGTCAACTTATTTACAGCCTAAGAATATATCTTGTGTTTCCTCTTACAGGATAAGACTGACAATAAAAAATAAAATAAAATATTAAATCAGCCTTTTTCTTTTAAAATGTATTTTTCTCTTTATATTTGGAATATATTAATATAAATAAATATGGATGAATGATTAAACACAGTAGTTAGTTCATCAACGTTTCTGTATTAACTATTCAAATTAGAAATGATGAGTCAATTAATCCATTACTCCATCCACAGAAAATTCTTCTGCAACTATTTTAATTAACCTATTAAAAATGGCAATTATTATTATTGTTATTCCCAGAAATATTTGAAGGTTTAATTTCTCTTCTTAAATCATAGACTGTATTTTGAGGGTTTAAGACTGTTGGTAGGACAGAAGAGGGAGGATGTCAACTTGGGTTTTGGGGAATTGTGATTCTTTGTTCTATCTTCAGAGATTTTACGGACTAAATGATGAACTTGATTAATTGAGAAAAGAATCGGCTGATTAATCGATGCAAATGGTTGCAGCTGATGTTCAAACATATGTACAGCTTGTGATGGGTTTTACATTTCTGGAAGCAACATTAGCCATGTTGCAGTTCCATTGTACGTAATAATTCTAAATGTCCAAAACAGAATGTATACTAAACTAAAATGGGTTTTTTTTCACACTAAAAATGTTTCATGTTATGAGTGTGCTGTTGAAAGTCACTTGTCCCACATCTTGCAATATACAAAATAAATGGAGAAGCTCCTCACACCTCGAGAACATGTGAACTGTAGTCAGACAGCTCCAGAAACAAGAAAGAAAAGCTATACAATCATTTCTCTAAGGAAGTTTCAGTTGTGTTCCAAGGTCCCAGTTTGATTGACGCCTGTTGGTGCATTTCTGACTGATGTCATTCCTTGTTAACCGAAAACACAAACAAATAGCAAGCCACGATGAAACACAGCATAGACTGTAGGCAGTGTGTCCATGCTGAGCTGCAGTGGAAGGACAGCAACACAATGAAGAATGTTGCTCTAAAAAGAGTGTAACTTTGTTCATTATTACCTCCACCAAGGAGGCTATGTCTCCTGTTTGGTTTGCTTCTCTGTCTGTCAGGATTACAGAATAACTACTGGCCCAACTTTCATGAAACTGGTTGGCAGGGTAAAGCATGGGCCAAGAAAGAACCCTTTACATTTTGGAACTTTTGTTAACATAGGGCATTTGGCCGTGCCGGAGGTCAGCACTCTCCAAGTGCCCTTCTGCTTGTTTTACTTGGTTTCAAGACATTTTGTTTAGTACATTAGAGTAATTCATAACAAGATAGTATTTTTTAAACTAAAGTAAGATGAACCACAATGGGAGACCTGACCCTAACCAGGCACAGGGAGGTGTACTGATGCTGTGTGTTGTGTCTTGCAGATGAAGGGCTCTCTGGTGCAGGAGCTGCAGCAAAAGGCAGAGGAGACTGAGCTGCTTCAGATGGAGCTGCAGATGCTGGAGACAGAGAGGGTTCGTCTGTCGCTGGTGGAGGAGAAACTTGTGGACATCCTGCAGCTCCTCCAGCAGCTCAGAGACCTGGTTAGTTAGAGCTACAGTACTGTGGAGTCTGAACAGGCTGATTCTGACACCAGTATTTAGGTGTCAAAGCTTACTTGTGTTAATATTCACCATGTTTTTACAA
Organism: Cottoperca gobio; assembly: GCF_900634415.1. Taxonomy (NCBI): domain Eukaryota; kingdom Metazoa; phylum Chordata; class Actinopteri; order Perciformes; family Bovichtidae; genus Cottoperca; species Cottoperca gobio. The sequence goes on from NC_041359.1 coordinate 3,009,117, forward strand.
TTGTAAAGCCCAAAAAAAGTGTTTTGCATTTTAACACAGTTAGAAATCCTGTAAACAGCAGTTAAACCATCATGTGAACTAACACTCTCCACTCAAAGTAATGAAAATCCATTATATCAGAGCAATCCACCCACGCTGCACTGGAATGATTTGTATGGTCGGACATCAGAAAGAAAAGCACATTGAAAGTATTCACTAGCATTGTTCAAGGACAAACCTCCATATGGACATTAACTTACTAATAATTTGAATTAAAAGGCCTCTCGGACCTGTTGAATCAGTGAACAGATGTCTTTCCTGTCATCGGAGTAACATGGATTTTTGTCCATTCTTTCGAGATCTACCCCTAACACTGGGATTGATTATAAATCTGAGTGCAAATTAATTTCAGTTGTCGAACATGTGTGGGAGCCTCTGTGGTTACAAGTCTCAGATTGCCTGTTAAAGTGCCTGTTAATTACCTGATAGACATCTGAGAATAGCTCTCTCTTGTTTCAGAATGTCTCACGGAGGTCTCTCGGGAAAATCTTGCTCAGCACTTTGGGGTGCTGCAGCGACCCGCAGCACGGTTAGTGGAGCTCACACGTCCAATAAAATCAATACAAGTCCTGTGAAATGTGATCATGAAAATGTACTGTTACTCAGGGCGGGGAATTCAATTAAATTCTCGCCGGGTTGTCTGTAACATGACTCTCTCAGCGGTCACATCTGTTCTGTCTTTGTACAGGGAAAGCCCACATTCTGGAGGTGCTCAACGCTCTCTATCATGAACTGGCTGCCTGTGAGATTCTGTCCACTGGTGGACGTTTGGAGCGAACACAGAGTCAGCAGTCTCTGAACGCCCTCATCATCTCCTGCTAAAGACTGCCTCCTGCTGGGCCGGTGATGCTCCAACAGTCAAAAATCAAGCTGATCGATGTGTATAGTGTATTATATTGTAGCTTGTATACTCTTCATACCCTATTACCTATACAGGGATACTAGTTTAGAATGTTAATTAGTATAGCAAAGGACTTTATTACATATTAATGAAATATGCTTTTTTCAAGATCTTTTATTGCACATAACTCTTTCATGATCCAATATGAATTTTCTTTTTCCACAACAAAGTTCTGAATGTGAAAATGTTGAAATAAGCTAAACCTTAAAGGGGCATGAAGTAGTCTGTGAAATGTATCGCGCTCCGCTGGTCAACTGGTCAACAACATCCCAGATAGAATTGAAAGGAAATTGCGTGAGGCTGCATATCAAGATCACTTGTATCATAACAAGGCAGTGTCGTTACTAAGGCCTCTGCAGAGTATACAGAGAGCACAGCCTACATTTGACCTCATTTCGAGAACACTATCAGGAAGTGACGTGTAATGGTGCATTCCATAACGTCAGTAATGTTGGGACGATGGTATCTACCAGTTCATCTGTCAGCAGTATATGCATCACTTCAACTGGACCAATGCAAAATGTAAATACTGACCGTCTGGTCAACTCTTACCTAAAGGTCCACATACCTGCTACACTTTGTGTCCACGGCATATTGAGGTTGAATGTTAATCTCATACTGTAAACTTTGATATCATGAGACTTGCCTTAGGTCACCACTAGTTTGGCTGCCTCTCAAAGGAAACTTCCTGGTGCTGAAGTTGGACATGTTTAGCATAGGAGGGGACAATGGTTGCCCTAATGCATCATTAATGTTGGTCTCTGTGAGCCTTAACCACAGGCTTAGCCTCGTATTCAGAACCTCAAAATGGGCCACATTAATTTGCTTAAATGTGTCAAATAATTACAATAATGTCATATTTTATTTGAGAGGCCATGGTTGTGTGTGTGTGTCTGACTCAAGAAGGTGGCACATGCCGACCCTGGCTGATCACAGAACAAATGTACATGTTAGAGATAGACTTTATTGTCCTCCAGGGGAACATTTGTTACCACAGTGTGAGCATTATCAATGTCTCCGGAACATTCTGTAGCTGCATCTGCACCGTACATGCAGAGACACCCACAAAAAACAAGAACTATTCATACAAACAATTAAAAAACATATACGCCCCACACAAGTGCAACAATTTCATTTACATGATTGACAGCAGTGAGTCTGCGGTTACTGCCTGACACTTGTTTCTTAAAAGAATACTGAAACATGAAACCTTTTCACATTAGACAGATAAGTTGCATTGTCATTATTGTCTTGAAATTAAAACCTCAGATACAAAACCACTCACTGGTGTTATTGAATCCTGCCATTAAAGCCTTTGACGTACGCAGTCTGGGTTGCTGTGATTTTTATTTGATTTATGCCTGTGAAAAGAAAATATCTAACTCCCACTGCTGCAAACACTAACAACCTGATCCACATCCATTAATGCATGTTAAAATAAGACTCAGGCAGCATGTTGCCCCAAGATCACACTTAAATGTTAGATCCTTTCTCCAATAAGTCATTTGTTTAAAATTATATTTTTATATCTTTAATATGTTACAAATATCTTAACTTTCTTTTGTTCACTGTACAGGTTGGGGGTTTGGCCTTTGTTATATTGATCATTTCAATACTTTCATTCACTGATGAAACAATTATGAATTCAAGCTTTGAATTGCCTGTCAACTGCAGTGGACTACACACATTTACGGACCTACATTTAAGTTTAATTGTAATGCATTTTCAGAAGTACTGTCTGGTTTAGTTCCAAAATATGATAAAAGAAAATGTCCTTGGTCATTCACATTTGCTGTCCATACCTTGATCTTGTTCTAACATTACCTCCTTATCTTGAATGTCTGTGTGAGCTCTGTGCTGTCCTATCACTCCTTCCACTGCCCTAAACACAATCACAGCTGGTCGCATTATTTATTTCTCCTTGCACAACTCCAATGGACTCTATTGACTCTTTACTGTGGGGCAGTCATCTTTAACGTTTAGAAAATTATTATTTATATATTATATATGCAAATCTATTAACTAGTATGAAGTTCAAATGAATGTAGCCTAGTGTAATATTTACCACTGAAATATTGTATTAGGTATCATGTGTTTATAATACAGCGCGTGAGTTCTTTACATTACAACACGAGACAGGGCTAGTTAGTTGTGTTGTGTTGCTAGGCAACCCCTGAAATCCCGCAAGACGACGCATACCATTAAGAAAGAAGTGGACATCACAAAGACAAAGACAAAGACAAAGACATGCAACATTTTGCCAGGTAGTTTATGGCATGTCTGGGAAAAGATGAAGAAAGGGAGAAACAACGCTGGATGGAGAGACATCGGCAGCGGAGAGGGACCTTTAAACGAGTTCTCAGGTTCTCGCGGGATGTCATGGGTTGCCTAGCGACGAAACTCTAATCACACGAGCATAGCCTACCTGTCCCAGTGGGTTTTGGTTTTACTCCGTTGCGTGTGTTCCTTTCTGGCTGATAACACTAAATGAATGTATGTGTGTTATGTTGGTGGTAGTCGTCATAATGTTTGGACAGTCTTTGTAGATTTCAATAACTTTAAAGTCTGTTCGCGGCTTAAGAAAACTTTAAATGTAATTGAAAAATGGCCACTGTTGTCGCACAGTCTCATTTTATCTTTGGTCTACGGACCGGTGTCACGAACAATTTGTGTTTCTTCGATGAGCAAACTGTCGTTTTTCCCAGCGGAAACAGTTGTGTGTGCTACAACACCGCCCAAAGATGTCAGAGGTTCATTCCAGGTAGGCTGATGATTGTTACCTGTAGACATCTTGATATTGTCAGAGACATTTCTTTTGAGGAATTAAAGTAGGTTACATTGCTCATCGAGGGGGGGGGGGGGGACCAAAGGGGCGTGACATTTGAGCAACTTTACAAAGATGTGGCTGACCATATACTTAATAGACAATATTTTGCCATTTATTTCAAGAAATATATTTGTTTCTATCTTTTATTTGATTTGGAAGCAAGTCACATGGGCCTTTTATGAACCAATATTTTATCTGGTATACAATATGAAAGAGATGAAAATGTGAAAAAAGGTTTTACATTAATGATGTAAAAAGTAACAGTAATTCATTGTTGATAACCGAATAACTAACTGTTTAGCCATTTTGGCAAATAACCAATTGAAAATAGGCTACAGAGTCCATTGTGAAATGTTAATCAATATCTTCAGTTCACAGAATAACAATTTATTACATTACATTTACATTTCTGTCTCTACAGGCTCAGAGAAAAGCCAGGGCATGCGTGCTCTGGCCATCAGTGCCAACCGGCGTTACCTGGCAGTTTCAGAGTGTGGAGAGAAGGCCACCATCACAGTGTTCGACCTGCAACATGAGCAGGGCAGAAAGAGAAAGGTTCTGACTGCAGGAGACATGCTTGTTCAAGAGTTTGTTTGCATGGCTTTCTCCCCTGATTCCAAGTACCTGATAGGCCAAACGGGTGGCCCGGGGTGGATGCTGATCTTCTGGCTTTGGGAAAAACAGAAAGTCCTGGCAACAGTGAAGACCAGTAACTCAAATAATTCTGTTACCCAGGTGAGTCATCTATGCTGTATCCATGCAGCTATAGCTTTTGGTCTGAGCATGTAATACTAGTTTATTGATGTCCCATCAGGTCAGCTTTAACCCTTACAACAACATGCAGCTGTGTGTGAGTGGAACTGGTATGTTGAAGCTGTTCCGCTACTCAGAGGGAGCCCTGAAACAGAGCAGCTTCCCAAAGGTGGAGTCCATCAACTTCCTGTGTCATACCTGGATGACGGAGGAGCGGGTGATCGCTGGAACGGACACAGGCAGGCTGCTGGTGTTTGAGTCTGGAGACCTGCGAAGAGAGATTAACATCGCTGTGCAGGAATCTGACAGGTCCGAATTTGGAGCACATTAATACTTTGTTAACATTGTTCATCCACATATTGTTTTTAAAACTCCTAGGTCACATACAGTAAATGTGCAGGAATATATGCAGGATAGATGAGAGATACATTCAAATGTGTTTCATGTAATTGATAGATTACAATGTTCTCAACCAGTCCGAATGAAACACCAACTCTGCATGTATCCTATTAACAAGCAGAGATGGTCCATATCACATGACTGATTCATGCATCTGCTGTAGACTTGCCTCTCAACTTTGTTCTATTCTTGTGCAAAGATAGCTGTGGAAAACTCTTTTTTGTTAAGCTGGAAAATGTTTGTTTTGTAAGAATGTTTTGTTTATTTCATTAGTCTTATTTATTTATACTGTATTATGATGGTGATGCAGTCGACTCACTACCAGGTCATTGTTCTTTCAATCAAGACCATATCAATTTGGTTTTGGTATCCTTGACTTTGTTTTTGCTGAATCTCCCTGTTTTGTCAGTAATTCCCTGCACAGGCAAGTGGAGATGAAGAAGATCAAAGCCACTGATGTGGATGAAGGTCCCTACGTGCCTCGCGTCACAGCCATTCTGTCCTACTCAAAGGGCTTTGCATGCTCTTTGGGGTCCGGCACCGTCTGTCTTTTTGAAAAGAACAAGGAGGGCAGCTATAGAAGAAGCAGGGAGATACGGGTAAATGTCTACCGTACAGCGGTGTTGCAGGCTCTGTGTTTGTTTCAAAGGGATTATATGTGTGTTCTTTCCTGTCAGATCCCAACACACAGCAGTGAGCTGACCCCGGCTGAATGCCAGGTGATTGGCACCATGTGCATGAGTCCGGCAGAGGAGACTCTGGCCATCAGTACAGACAGAGGACAGCTGTACAGCTTCAGCCTGTCCACTCTGGAGATTAACAAGGTACAGTCACCTCCACCAGCACCACCACTGACACTGTTCAAAGCAACAGTAGCACTGTGTAAAAAAAACATTCGATTTATTTTCTTAGTATTTTCAAAAAGTGCAATGTGAGTGACCAGCATGAAAATGAACAAATACAAT
>NC_041359.1:3020000-3067500 GCF_900634415.1 Cottoperca gobio
CTTCAAATTAGCCAAATCAATGTAAGTGCTACATACAGAAATAAGATGTATTATATTATTGGCTGAGGTGCAGTCGAAACAGGTGAATTTTCAGTCTCTGACAGAAGGTGTGAAGAATGTCTGCTGTCCTGACATCAATGGAGAGGTCTTTCCACCATTTTGGAGCCAGGATAGCAAACAGGCGGTTTTATTTTAAGGGAATCTGGGTCCCACTCAGTGAGGGAGCGGTGTAGTGTGGGAGAACTTGGATAGATTGAAGAACAGTCGGGCTGCTGCATTCTGGATGACACAGTGGAGTGTCATCAGCGTAGCTGTGGTAGAGTGATTTCTTTTACAATACACAAACAATTTGATCTATTGTTAATGCAACAATGTTGATTACAGCGGCTTTTGGAAGTTTGGAAACAAAGTAAAAGCATATTTCTTTACATTTGGACATTTATTTTTGCTTTAAATCAAATCAAACTTATTTGTATAGCCCAATATCACAAATTATACATTTATCTCAGTGTGCTTTACAGACTGTACAGGTTACGACACCCTCTGTCCTTAGACCCTCGCATCGCACAAGGAAAAACTTCCTAAAAGAAACTCCATAATTAAAAGGGGAAAAATGGAAGAAACCTCAGGGAGAGCAACTGAGGAGGGATCCCTCTCCCAGGACGGACAGACGTGCAATAGATGTCGTGTGTAAAGAGAAAGTTTGGATGAATCCAGGAAAATGTCAAAAAGGCTTCCCGGTGTCCAGCAGGACCAGGTCAGCAGGCGCAGCCACGATTCATGATCCTGACGTAAACTTTATCAGTGGCAACCTGCCACATGAGAGACAGACACTCCGGGGATGATACCCCGGATGGTGAGTTAGTAACATACATTTACATAAATGCATACAGATAGAGGGAGAAGAAGAGAGAGGGAGGGGAGGAGAGAGGAAGAGAAGGAAGAGAGCAGGGAGGTGTCCCCTGGCAGTCTAAGCCTATAGCAGCATAACTAGGGGCTGATCCAGGGCAAACCTGAGCCAGCCCCAACTATAAGCTTTATCAAAAATGAAAGTCTTTAGCCTACTCTTAAATGTGGAGAGGGTGTCTGCCTCCCGAACACAAACTGGAAGCTGGTTCCACTGGAGAGGAGCTTGATAGCTGAAGGCTCTGGCTCCCATTGTACTCTTAGAGACTCTAGGAACTACAAGTAACCCTGCAGTCTGGGAGCGTAATGCTCTAGTTGGTTTATAAGGTACTATGAGATCTTTAAGATATGCTGGAGCCTGACCATTAATTGCTTTGTAAGTCAGGAGAAGGATTTTGAATTCTATATTTTACCGGGAGCCAGTGCAGAGCAGCTAATACAGGAGTATTATGATCACGTTTCCTTGTTCTTGTCAATACACGTACCGCTGCATTTTGGATCAACTGAAGAGTCTTAAGCGACTTTTTGGGACAACCTGATAACAATGAGTTGCAGTAATCCAGCTTTGAAGTAACAAATGCATGGACTAGTTTTTCTGCATCATTTTGAGACAGGATGCATCTTATTTTTGCAATGTTACGTAGATGAAAGAAGGCAGTCCTTGAGATTTGTTTTATGTGGGAGTTAAAAGACAGATCCTGATCAAAGAAGACACCAAGATTCCTTACAGTGGCGCTGGAGGCGAAATTAATGCCATCCAGAGCTTCTAATGTCATTAGAAAATGCGTTTCGGAGGCGTTTAGGGCCAAGTATAATAACTTCAGTTTTGTCTGTGTTTAACATCAAAACGTTACTAGACATCCAAGTTTTTATGTCCTTAAGGCTTGAAGTTTAGCCAATTCATTGGTTTCATCTGGTTTAATTGGGTATCATCCGCATAACAATGAAAGTTTATAGAGTGGTTCCTTATAATATTGCCCAAAGGAAGCATATATAAGGTGAATAGAATCGGTCCAAGTACAGAACCCTGCGGAACTCCAAGACTGACTTTGGCTGTCATGGAGGATTTATCGTTAAGTACAAATTGAGATCGCTCAGATAAATAGGACTTGAACCAGCTTAGTACGGTTCCTTTTATGCCAACACAATGTTCCAGTCTCTGTAGTAGAATGTCATGATCAACAGTGTCGAAAGCAGCACTGAGGTCTAACAAGACAAGAACAGAGACAAGTCCTTTGTCTGATGCCAATAGGTCATTTCTCAAGAATCTTAGCGAGAAAGGGTAGGTTAGATATCGGCTTATAGTTGGCTAAAACCTCTGGATCAAGACTAGGCTTTTTAAGAAGTGGTTTTATTACAGCTACTTTAAAGGATTGTGGCACGTAGCCAGATAATAGAGACCGGTTGATCATATTTAATAATGAGGTGTTAAGGGTAAAACTTCTTTAAACAGTTTAGTTGGAATCGGGTCTAAAAGACAGGTTGATGGCTTAGAATATATATATTTTAAATACATCTTTATATATAGTAATACTGTTAGTTTTCTTGAGATAGTCACACGGCTAATGAAAATGCAGTATGTAACCTTTGACAAGAGGGAAGGAGTTGACTTTTGACGTTTTGGAACCAGTGGTAATGACTTAATTACTGTTGGTCTCAGACACTTACATTACATAAATCATACTCTATTATTATATAACAAATCAAATGTATTTATATAGCCCAATATCACTAATTTTACATTTGTCTCAGTGTGCTTTACAGACTGTAGAGGTTACGACACCCTGTGTCCTTAGACCCTCGCGTCGCACAAGGAAAAACTTCCTAAAAGAAACCCCAAAATTAAAGGGGGAAAAAAATGGAAGAAACCTCAGGGAGAGCAACTGAGGAGGGATCCCTCTCCCAGGACGGACAGACGCAAATAAAAAAGACTAATTTATCCAACTGTGGAAGTGCATCCATTGCTAACAAGTTGCTATTGTAAGGTTCGCTGGAACCGACAGAACTGAACCCAAAAGCACGACACAGAGACAGGCAGAATACAATATGGTTCAGTTTACTCAGTAATCCAGGCAAGGTCAAATACCGGTAAATCAGTCCAAAAGGCAAACAAATCCAGTAAGGGGCAGGCAGAAGAATCGGAGTCCAGAAACAGGCAGGCAGGCAGGCAGGCAGGCAGGGTCAAAACGGGCAGGTCAGGAAAACTAAACAGGTAAACTAGACGATCGCTGGAGAGCTTGGCAGGAAAACACAAGACAATCTGGCAGGGAACAAGTGGGAGAGAACTGGTATATATCCTCTGAGAGAACTAATGAGGGAATGAGAAGCAGGTGAGGAGATGGGCTGTGGAAACCAGGTGAGGGGAATAAGTTGATTGCAGGCAGTGAGGATGAACCAGGATCTGAAATGATAAGAGAATTACTGACACGGTAAAACCAAATGAAAACAAACCAATAGTGGGTGGAACGCGTGACAGCTATAGCAAGAAGGAATGTATTATATAAATAATTCAGTTAAAGGCCATAACCTTCTTCTTGCACATTCCCCTGCACTAAATATAAAATACAATACTTTATTTGTCCTTCAAGAAAAAGCTAATTCAATATTTTTGAGTATTTAATTGGTTCCAAAGGTCCTGAGGGAGGTTCCTGCTGATGAGGTGGCTCACACCGCTGTGGCAGTGTCTCACTCTGGTAGGGTTGTCTTCACTGGGACTTCCAGCGGAACCATCAGAGCCATTAAATACCCGTTACCTATCCAGAAGGAATGGACCATGTACCAGGCTCACTGTGGCCCCATCACTAAGGTTGGTCTGAGGCAGAAATCCATCATTTTGAATGTGATTTGAAATATTTTGGGAGTGAGAAATGATCCCTGATGCCACATCACGCCTCATCACCATGGGCGCCAGGGCTTTCTGCTACACTGCATTCCGTCCCTTCACACATCCAACAGTCCGAAGCTATTACAACATTCAAGTCCCACCTCAAAACTCACCTGTTCAAACTGGCCTACTCTCTGTAGTCTCCATCATCCTGTGTCCTCCCCCCTCTTCTCTTTCTTGCTTTCTTCCTGTGTCTCCACATTATCTCTGGTTCTGTTTGTCTGCTCTCTCTTTCAAGTCCTGCTGTTTTTATCTCTTGTATTTTGTACGGTGTCCTTGGGTGTCTTGAAAAGCGCCTCCAATTAAAATGTATTATTATTATTATTATTATTATTATTATTATTATTATTATTATTAGAAACACAATGGGAATTTGGTTTATTGCAAAGTAGGTTTACACATACAAGGAATCTGTTTTTGTGTATAATGGTGCATACATAAACACAGTAAGATCATTTAAATGTAAAATAAGAGCACATATTCAAATATTATATAAACTATTATAAAATAAATATACAAAAAAAGGAAATACAATTAGAATATGACAAATTACTATGAAAAAATATGTACGGTATATCTGAAATAAAACTGTCCTGGAGGGACAGCAGATTGCAGCCAATAACCTTCACCTTTGAACGTCTCGCCAAACAAACCTCCCTCACAGTCCACCAAGAAGCCTACAAACAGCAGCTGAAAGACTGATTCACGCCTTCACTCCTACTATATGGCATCAAATCAAATCAAATTTATTTGTATAGCCCAATATCACAAATTATACATTTGTCTCAGTGTGCTTTACAGACTGTACAGGTTACGACACCCTCTGTACTTAGACCCTCGCATCACACAAGGAAAAACTTCCTAAAAGAAACTCCATAATTAAAGGGGGAAAAATGTTAGAAACCTCAGGGAGAGCAACTGAGGAGGGATCCCTCTCCCAGGACGGACAGATGCGCAATAGATGTCGTGTGTACAGGATAAACAACATAGTACAAATACAACATTTGACAGAAATGATGTTGTGTTGGAAAAAAGAATAGAAAGTTTGGATGAATCCAGGAAAATGTCAATAAGGCTTCCCGGTGTCCAGCAGGACCAGGGCAGCAGGCGCATGTCACGATTCATGATCCTGACGTAAACTTTATCAGTGGCAACCTGCCACATGAGAGACAGACACTCCGGGGATGATACCCTGGATGGTGAGTTAGTAACATACATTTACATAAATGCATACAGATAGAGAGGGAGAAGAAGAGAGGGAGGGGAGGAGAGAGGAAGAGAAGGAGGAGAGCAGGGAGGTGTCCCCCGGCAGTCTAAGCCTATAGCAGCATAACTAGGGGCTGATCCAGGGCAAACCTGAGCCAGCCCCAACTATAAGCTTTATCAAAAATGAAAGTCTTTAGCCTACTCTTAAATGTGGAGAGGGTGTCTGCCTCCCGAACACAAACTGGAAGCTGGTTCCACTGGAGAGGAGCTTGATAGCTGAAGGCTCTGGCTCCCATTGTACTCTTAGAGACTCTAGGAACTACAAGTAACCCTGCAGTCTGGGAGCGTAATGCTCTAGTTGGTTTATAAGGTCCAGGGCAGATCCAGGGCAAACCTGAGCCAGCCCTAACTATACGCATCACCGCAAGCTCCATCAACAGACTCCAACTGGTCCAGAACTCCGCCGCCCGACTCCTCACACACACCAAATCTTGGCACCACATCACCCCAGTCCTCAAAGAACTCCACTTGCTACCTGTCTCCCTCCGAATCAACTACAAACTCCTGGTCCTCACTTACAAAGCCCTCCACCACCTAGCCCCCTCCTATCTCACTGACCTCATCTCCCCCTACCAACCCCCACGGTCCCTCAGATCCACCTCAGCTGGTCTCCTTTCTACCCCCAAATCCAATATTTTTCCCTTTTCTCTTCTTCTCTCGTCCTAACCCCTCCCCCCCCCCACCTAACTGGTAACTATTGTAAAGCAGCTTTGAGGTCTTGAAAAGCGCTATATAAATTATATTTATTATTATTATTCTCCACAGAGAAAACTATGTAACTGAGAAAAAAGTGAGACTAACCGACTTTGCATGTCCTCAGATGGTGATCACGTGGGACGATCAGTTCCTGTTGACTGCGTCTGAAGATGGCTGCCTGTTGATGTGGAAGGTCATCGATAAGGAGGGCCGAGGACTGAAGAGCAACAGGCAGATCATCCAGACTGAAGAGATCCTTGTCACTAAGTCAGACCTGAAGGAGAAGGTGTGTGTGTGTGTGTGTGTGTGTGTGTGTGTGTGTGTGTGTGTGTGTGTGTGTGTGTGTGTGTGTGTGTGTGTGTGTGTGTGTGTGTGTGTATACTGTATTGTGTTGATACTTAAAGATGATAATCACATAGCATTTGCTCAGTAACACAGGGACATTGGACTTCAGTGTACTATCCTTTGTTCCTGTGTGTCTGTGTTGCAGACCCAGAACATGCTGGAGCTGAAGATGCGTCTGGAGGAGCTGCAGATGGAGAACGAGTACCAGCTCCGCCTGAAGGACATGAACTATAATGAGAAGATGAAGGAGCTTTCTGACAAGTTCACCCAGCAAATAGAATCTCTGAAAACAATGCAACAGGTCAGCTGGTCACCTACCAGACAGCTCTACTCCACATCTACTCAATACTGCTTCAGTTTAAGGTCAACATGTCTACCAGACACAAACAATGGCTTTATTAAGGGGACACACTCCAGGTGAATTAGGTAAAACCTCTAATTAATAGATATCACTATATATTCCGAATATAGAGAGCAATGAAGCTGGACAGTGTGGTGAATGTAAGAGCTGCTGAAGTGGAGTCTGAGAAATAAAGTCATTACAGGGAACACAACTCTAACTGATAGATATCACCATGAAACTTCCCCAGACAAGACAATTATATTTGGTTTACCAGTTTATTGTTTACATATGGAAATGTTGCATTATCTCATTCTAACTTTTAGTGAACTTTGTAGAAATCGACAGACACAAATAGACAATGTTAGTAAAATAAACAACAATGTGTATTTTGGATGTTTTCTTTCCACTAGTCTGAAAGATGTTATGGAAGCAAAATCTCCCAACCTCTCGTAATTGACCAGTGCATGAAAGAAATTAGGTTTTTTCCTGGTGTGTCTCGCCTTAATGACTGTGACCATTAACATCACTTCATTACTTTCTAAAGAATAGGATTTGAATTTTGCTATTGAGTCAACGCAGAGGTTGCTTTGGCCTTTGGAATGGATTGTATAACTTCAGGCCTTTTATTTTCGATTCATACTGTACCTATAGGCCATGAAGTCAGAGATGGAAAAGCAGGAGTGTGAGCACCAGGAGAGTTCTGCAGAGGTCACCGTGAAACACTCAAAAGAGCTGAAGGACTCCGGTAAGAAGAGGACAGCATCAGTGTCAGCACAGTGCAGGAACAGTGTAACCTTGTTTCTACAAGGATCCATCTGTTTGTCTGTCTATCAATCACACACACAGAGCTATCCTACAACCACAAGCTGATTGTGGAGCACGAGAGGCACCAGGATCTTCAGCATAAATATCAAAGCATGCAGGAAGACTATGAGAAGCAGCTCAAGGCTGCAGAGGAGAGCAAAGTCCAATCATTGAAGGAGCTGACGCAGCTCTACGAGGCCAACCTGCAGGAGAAGACTCAGCTCCTGGTTCAGGTCAGTCAGGAGGAGCAGCACAGGCACCAGATAGTGTCGTATGAAGTAGAGCACATGAAACCAGCGAAGTGAAGTTCTTGTTTCCACTTTGATTTTGTGCAGTGTCAGGAGGATGCACAGCAGCAGGTCCGTGAGTTTAAAGAGATCACTAAGCAAGTAGAGGAGGATGAGGAGAGGATGATCCATGACATCCAAATCAAGTATGAGAAGAAATTGCACACCGAGAAAGAGACCAACACGAATCTGAAAGAAGAAACTGGCATCATGACACAAAAGGTGACCACTGCTCCTTTAATCTGCTTCTTATTTTATCTTTCCCATCCATCTCCCTGTCTGCTTCATGTAATCTCCTTCTCTTTGTGTTTCTTCTTCCTGTTTGGTGGATGTGTGATCACAGTTATACAGTCTGCAGAGACAGATCGACGACAGGCACACAGATATAAACAGGAAGAAGCAGGAGCAACAGAGGCTGCTGGGGCTGATCCGCTCCCTGGAGAGCGACGTCGAAAACCTGAAGCGGCAGATCTCTGGACACGAGAAGACCAACCAGGACAAGGTTTTGAGATATATATATATATATGTATATGTATATGTATATATATATATATATATATATATATATATATATATATATATATATATATATATATATATATATATATATATATATATATATATATATATATATATATATATATATATATATATATATTACAATTAAAAAAATAAGAGTAGGATCATAAGATCCTGACATAAGTATGTGAGTGACCATGGGCCTGCAGCTGATGAAACATGGTAGGTTTTGGTCATAGAGATGCTCTCCAAATAAGATATAATAAGATTTCATTTAGATTTACATAACTGCGTTTGGGTCAGGGGGAGAATATTACAGGGTTCCGGCAGATGCTTAAAAACGTCTTTGTATTCATTAATCCAAAAATAGAAATGTCAAAGCATTTCAAAAGGCTTAAAAATGCAGTAGGATTTTATTAATAGTGATTCTTCTGACGTTGAATTGTTGAATCTCAAAATAATTGGTATTATCTATTTCTTTTAAATAATTTTCCAACTGCCTCTCGCATTAACGTCACGGAAACTGTGCGAATTGGTCTCAAATTTCATTCCATTTTGCATTCAAAACAAGTTTCTAAAAGTCTACGGTGCCCTAACTTGTAGGAACCCTGCTTCAACATACATGACATATTAGGCCTTTTGAAAAATGTCCGTCTGGAGGTTATGTCCTGCGGCAGAGTCATGACAACTATTAGAGATTATTCATCATAAAGTCAACAAAGAAAGAAACACACTTTCTTTTACTAAAGTCCGTTCACACATACAGGACAAGACCATCTCCAGCCTAAAGAAGAAGAACCAGGAACTGGAGAAGTTGAAGTTCGTTCTTGATTCCCAGCTGAACGAGTTGAAGAAACAGACTGAGCCTCAACACGATGACATCAAAGAGAAGAAGGAGCGGATCCATCAGGTCTGTGTGTGGATGATGGAGGACGTGTTAAAAAGCTCCAGCGTTCTGCAACACATAATGAAGTCAGGTTTCATTCAAATATTTACTCAAACTAGAATAACACCCGGAGAGCGCTGACCGGCATGGTGCATTCACAGGCTCCTCGGATGTTCCCATTTCTTGAGTCGGGAAGTCGCTCTTCCGACTTCGTTGTGTTCATAAAGCTTTACGTTGTAATGCTGAAACAACAAGGACGCTACAAAGAAGATTTGTTGTATTTTATTGCTCAGAGCCATCAACCCAACATCTACTTTTGTTCCCCATGTTTCCAAGTCGTGTACTAACATTTCTGCAGACTTGTTTTCCCAGTCGGGAACAAATCTTTTCCGATTATTCCGAATATTAAGAAGTAATTGTGTCTTCTTTTTAAATCTTGATTTACTTAGTCAAGTCATAGATACTAATGGAAACATAATGTGCTGTTAAAGTTTCATTTTCATTTGATGGAAACATAACGATGGAACATCCAGTGTTGTCCACATGTAAAACACACCTGCTATCCCCGCTGTAGCCTCTTTAGTCTCCCTGTAAGTCTCAGTACTACTCTACGACTGCAGTGGGACATTGATGTGCTGTTTCCCCCGTGTGACAGCTGGAGGAGGAGCTGGTGCACATCGACAAGAGCAACACTCAGCTGAAGCTCACGGCCTCTGAGCTGAGGCTCAAACTGAGGACCAGAGACAAGGAGACGCATAGGGAGAAGCAGAAAGTGAGCACATGACTAACACTAACACCGGCTTTCTATGCTGCAACAAACTATTATAATTACATGATGATACACATGCAGCATTCTACTTCCCCCTAGTAACAGCTATTTAAAACGATAGGATCTCTTAACATACCCATGATGGTTGATGCAGACGTTTTCACATGTGAAAGCAGGAACATTATGATGATGGATCCATTGGTTTCCTTACTGAGCGGGGGGGGGGGACAGTAAAAAGACTTTAGAAGATACTCACTTGATTTGTCTAACTCAGACTACTGAAGCCTCCTTGGGGGGGGGGGGGGGGGGGACCAGTCCTATGCTCACTACTTCACAAACACATGACTATTTAAAACACTTCCACATAAATAGTACTGGCAGCGTGAGACTGTTTATGCAGAAGTGTTATAAATTGTTGCTGTTTGTTAAACGCGGCCCCCATTTACTTCATTAAAAATGTTCTGCTTTTGGATTCTTTGATCACTTTGGAGGAATAAAGAACAACTAAGTTTTCTTCAATAATTCAAGGTAACACACGGGTAGTAATTGATATACAAATGATCATTTTGGGGGTGAAGTATTCCTTTAACTTTAGAATGACTTTATGTTCCCCTTTGCTTCCAGTTTGGACAGCAACTCTTTTCATTTATCTCTGGGTGGAACATAGATAGAACCTCTGATCTCTTCTCTGTGGCCAGGTGAAAGACTTGGAGACACATCTCCGGCGGCTCAAGACAGACCTCCATAACTGTGTCGGCTTCATCCAGGAGCCAAAGAAACTGAAGGACAGTGTGCAGACGATCCATGCCCGCTATGTAGCGCTGACTGATGGGGTGAGTGGTTAATATAGAGTAGTCCATCCCTTAGAGAAGGTTGGATTCCAGTCTTATTGGGAGTTGTAATTTACACGCTGTAAGAAATGCGGGGAATATGTGTGCTGTTTCCAAGGTGGACAAAAGCGGTATGGACGAAGATATTCAGAGGGCATTCTGTCGCCAGCGTGATCACCTGGAGAGGACTGTTGACAGCCTCAAGACGAGGCTGCTCAAATCTGCTGAGGAGCATGAGAAGGTCTATGTCAAGCTCATGAAGGTGAATGATAAAGCAGAGAACATTGCATGGACAAGTCTTATTTATCTTGGAAGTATTGAAACAATCTAACAGTCTAAAGAGAAAGGTATCCAGTATATCCTTCTTGGTTTGATGTGAGCCTGAGCAGCTTTACTGAAGACGTGATATTCTAACAGTGATTGTTACTCCGCAGGAGAATGTGACTCTCATTACCGAAATCAATGATCTGCGTAAGGAGCTGCGTCTGGTGAGGACTCAGGTTAAAGATCACAAAGCTCAGCTGGCCACGTTCAAGAAGTCCAACAAGTCTCGTCCCAACTCAGAGGAAGGGCCTAAAAAGGAGCCTCAACAAGACGTCAGCTAAGGAACAGAAAGAACAGAAGACTCCCAGGAGCCGTGGTAACACTGCAGAGACATCACCACCAATGGTGATATTTTATATCTCTTTACTTTAGCCTTTTAATGGTGATATTTTATATCTCTTTACGTTAGCCTTTTAATGGTGATATTTTATATCTCTTTACGTTAGCCTTTTAATGGTGATATTTTATATCTCTTTACGTTAGCCTTTTAATGGTGATATTTTATATCTCTTTACGTTAGCCTTTTAATGGTGATATTTTATTTTATCTCTTTACTTTAGCCTTTTAATGGTGATATTTTATATCTCTTTACTTTAGCCTTTTAATGGTGATATTTTATATCTCTTTACTTTAGCCTTTTAATGGTGATATTTTATATCTCTTTACTTTAGCCTTTTAATGGTGATATTTTATATCTCTTTACTTTAGCCTTTTAATGGTGATATTTTATATCTCTTTACTTTAGCCTTTTAATGGTGATATTTTGTATATTTTTATCTTTGCCTTTTAATGGTGCCAGTTTAAACTAATTTAAATGATTTCATAAATTTTTGCTATGCCTGGTTGAATGTGTAAAGGTAACTGAGATAAATTTCAGAGTGTGTATTTTTGAAAAGCCTAAGATCAAATAGACTGTGTTACTACGGGAAAAAGAGGAAGTTTCTCTGATAATGTGTATTGGAGAATAACTGGCTTTAACCGAAGGGAGTAAACCAGTGGAAAGGCCACAGGGGCGCATAGTTGATCTCATGCTTTCAAAATATGGCTCTGACAGTTTAAAACATCTTCAAGAATGGTGTGATGAATGTGGTTTCCCGGCAGTAGGGTCGTTAAGTACGGCACAGATAGGGAAACTAGGCATGATTTCCAATGTTACTATTTTAATTCTGCTATATTATATTTTAATTTAGCTATTTTATCCGCTATTTTTATAATGGTACTTCAGACTCATTTACATCAACACTGTGATTATTGTACTGTAAATGCTCTTATTCTGTCTAATCTTGTACTAATTGTTTTTGCTGTAATTCTTGCATGAAAGGTGCTATACAAATAAAGCTTATTATTAACAGCATCACTAAACACAACAAAGCAGCCAATTATTTGCATTTGTTGAGCACCACAGGATTTTCTTGCATTAATGAACTTATAGTTGCTGCTACATTAGTCATGTACAAACATTCTTCTTTGTATTAGATTTAATATACACTTTCTGAGATGAATTTGAAGGGATGTTTTGCAAAAAGAAACTCAAATTCTTTGTTTTACTACATATTCACCATGGATTTAGAAAATGATACATATGTATTTAAACCACTTGTCTTGTTTATTCCCCTGGAGCACCAGTTGTGAGGAGTCGTGTCGTGTCGGACTTGAATGTTAACGTCTTCCTTCAGTGGAAACAGACCACTAACCCAACCCCTTCAAACTTGCCAACGCTGCATAAATTCACGGTCAAACGTGACCTTCCCCCGTCGAGGCGATATTCGGCTGAAAGGTCACCAGAGTTGAACGCCGGGCGAAGCGAAGATTCAAAATTGCTTTCAGTTTGCGTATGTGACCAGCCCGAATCCAACACATTCTTTCAATCTGTAGTCCTCTTTATGAAGCTGTTTAAGTGCACATTAAATAAGTCTTTACTTTTTTTCCTTAAAGCAATTGACAAATACTTATGCAGACTTATGTTCACAGCATGCCCCTTTTAAAGGCAAGTTATGTGTCTTGGGATGTGGTAGGAAAAGAAACACTAATGGCAACATAACTGGCTCAATTTCAGTTTCTTTCTGGATATATCACAAATGATCGTTTATAAATGTAAAGTATGTTATTGTACCGGAGGTGTTAGAAAGCTGGTTCAGTCATGGCTGATCACAGAACTAATGATGTACCATCTCTGGGCCACACTAGTGCAACATGTTAACATATGGCTACGCTTCTGCCATTCCTGAATATAAGATAAACATTATGAACATTCAAAAAACCTTTACAGGTGCTGGACCAGAAATCTGACCAAAGATCTGATTCAGATTCATTCCTGAATATAGGACGGCATATTTGCGTATTCTGGATCATGGAACAGGAAGCACAGTCTGCACTGATCAGATTTATTAACTGAGATACAACTCACTTTAAATAGTAAAAGGCAACAAAGGGTTAGAAGAGTAAAAACACACAACAGAGACACCGTAATATAACAATGAAAATGAAAAACGATGCATCTAAAAGTTTGCGGACATCTTGGGGAGGTCTTGTTTCAGGTCCACGACGTGCATCTCAACCCTCCTGTGCAGCTCGTCCATCGACGTGGACAGAGTGTCATACAGAGCCTGGACACAGTGAAGGGACATGTTAGCCTCAACCCATGAATGAAAGAATAACACCTGTGTGAGACGCTCGTACCTGAGCTTTCTTTGTCTCTTTGCTGGAGACGTCTCTCAGGCTCTGGATGTTGGCCTTCAGCTGCTGCGTCTCTCTGGAGATCTCTTGGATTTTGTCAGCCATCTCCTCGCGCTTCTGATGGATGTGGTTATACTGCCTGGGGAACAGTTCAATGTGGACAGTTTACGGGACATGATTGTCACATTCTTTCTATTCATCATGCAACTATTTAAATGCATTGCTATTGTAGAAATGACCAGCAGGTGAATCACGTTGTATATATGTAAATACCCCAGCACATCTTGAGCGTGCTGCTCCTTCGTCTCTTTCTTTTTCTGCCGGCGGATGTTCTGTTTGGACTCTTTGTCCAGCTTCATGCCCAGCGCTCGCTTCATCTGGCCTTCCTCGATGCACAGGTTCTTCAGCTCCTTCTGCTTCTTCTCGTACTGAGCCGCCAGCTCCTGGTGCTGCACACACAGAAGAATGATAAGCTGATAATAAAGCTACAAATTCCACGCCACAGATTTGCCACGAAGTAAGAAGAGAATCAGTCAATAACACTAAATAAATAAAGTCTCATCTCTGCACTGAAGCCCAACTGACTGTGTTACTACTGTCTACTAAATAATTCACCTGTGTTGTGTTGGAAGAGGATCTTTAAACTGAACTTGGATTATTTCCTAATAACCCCAAAAAAACAAAACAATTCAAAATTTGTCAAATTGGCACAATCTATGCAGCAGTCTCCTCATCCGTCTCATGACCGTACAACAATATACTGACGTTATTTAAATACCATCAGCAGAGCATGCAGGTAACCAGTCTATCAATATCTGTTAACATTCAGCAGTACGTGAAATCTGTGGAGGATGCTACTCGTCTTTTTGTATTCTTTTACTTAAAGTAACCACATTCAAAGTCGCTTTCTGTTTATTTCTCTCTCTTTGCCATTTCTAAGTGTTGAAAGGTGTTTGGATCTGCGCTCGTTCTAAGATAGATGTGGACACAGAGCACTTGCTCAGACCTCCTCCTGTTGCTGCTTGCTGTTGTTCATGCTGCTCTCCAGGTCCTGCAGCCGGTTGTACATCTGCTGGATCTCAGCCTCAGTGTGAGTCACACTCTGCACCATGTTCTGCAGCTCCACCACGCGCCCATCTGTTTCTTTCTGAAACCAATGCCGTCAAAAAGGTATCATACACGTGAATTAAATAAAATGTCAGTCTAACCTCATTTCTCAACACCAGCCCTGTTTTCTTCTCTACTCACGATGGAGTTCTTGACGTTCTTGACGTTCTCTCTCATCTTCTCCATCTGACTCTTCAGCTCCTCTGGAGACTCCACAATCTGAGACTTGAGTTTGCCGATGTCTTCCTTCAGGTTGCTGACGTCCACCTTCACCTGGGCCTGACACACACATCCAAACACACCTCTTCAATGAAAGGCCTCGTCTCTTCCTGTAATGTGGATTTATCTTCCTAATGTGGTTTGAGCCGTCAGAACAAAGTAGCTCATAATATTGTTCACAAAGACGTATAATCTTTACATCACAGTCACATACCAGTTTCTGAGTCTTCTCTGCAATTTTGGTTTTCCACTCTGCGATGCTTTCATTTTTCGCATTCTGAAAAGAGATTTTATTTCACTTGAGAGCACACACACACACACACACACACACACACACACACACAGGTTTTATCATTTGGCTGTTTCATCACAACTCACCACTTCCTGGTATTCGTGCATGGTGGTGGTCTGCAGCTCGGCGAGAGCAGCTGCCAGCTCGTCGGCCTCAGCCTGCTGCTCCGGTGGGATGGTCCTGAACAGGGACAAGAAAGAGAAAACATGCACGTAATACTGTTCGGATCATGAACACATTATTATTAATGAAATAAATGACTTTGTGATCTTGATATAACATTTGTTTTCAAATGATCATCATTCAATTATTTTGCCTTTAGGACTACAACAACAAAAATATCATTCATGTCAGTTAATCTGTCCAATTCATTGCAGAAATATTACATTTAAAATTTAAAACAGCTAAACGTCACATTAAGAAGCTGGAAGCAGCAATACAGCAAACGACAAAAATAAAAATCCCACACATTGAATCCAAGACTTACGTCAGTATTTCAATCTTCTTCTCTGCTTCTAAATTGCCTTTAGTGAAAGCCTGCAGCTTGTCCATGTCTGCCCTCTGTCAACAGAGAGTGTAACTGTAACAACAACTCCAAACACACTGAATCCAGGAGAACGGCTGCTTCCTGGTCAGCAGTGACAAGAACAGTCATAGCAGAAAAACAAGCTGACGGCTAAAAAGAGTTCTTCTCAAGACTCACCATGTGCAAAATGTCAAGAGGTGTGTCTGCATTATAGTCTGAACTCTATTTTAGATTAGCATTACAATATTTCTAATTAAAATTGCCATTTTATAGCCAACCACTAACCCCCCCCATCACATGTGTGGACCTATATAACATACAAATTTGGACTGCTTCTCCAAGATCAGGTCCATCCTCTGCTTCCTGAAGTGAAGGAAGTTCATGATGGCACTTAGAATAGTCAGAGTCTTCTGTTTTTCTGGAAAGGAAGAACTTGACCATTATCCAGTGTTATCTGACATCAGAGGAGAAGATACAGCTGAAAAACATATACTTACTTGGAGCCAGAAGGTCATTCAGTGAAAAATCGTACACCAAGCACATCGGCAGAAACTGCCGCCTGAGAAAGATCACACACACACACACACACTAAGAAATATACATGTCTTGCATACAAACCCAATTCCAAAGGGCGCTAAGAATAACAAAAAGAGCTGTGCTTATTCATTTGAGTCTATTTAGTTTGCTTACATATAGCTAAATACAGTATATCCATAAACATGTTAGCATCTTTCGTTATGTGGTGGTTGCTACATATTGTGTTATAAAGCAAGAAAACTCACATGCGAATGTATACGCTCGTGATAGCAGTTGAGCCCTCATGATATACTGGATTCTGAATGTTCTCCAAAAGTGGAATCTGTGGGAAACAAAAAGGAAAATCAGGATCTTAAATATAGGAAAGATAACAACTAGGTGTATGGTGATGACTCCTATGACATATAGCACCACATCATCCTCTATATTAACATGAGGTAAGGAAAGTTAAGTTACAATGCCAGACAAACGGGAACACATGAGACTGCTGAGTGTAACCAGGAATCTATAAGGAAATGATAAACATGAATTTCTACTGATGATAGTAAATGCTATTTGTGGTGTAAAATGATGTGTTATTAATGACACTATGCCCGCAGTACTTAATAAATCACGATTTAGTGTGTCGACCACCGATGTTTACATCGCCGCTACCGGAAACACCCGACTCCGTGTTCTGACGTCACAAGTAGAACACAGTCAAATCAAATCAAATTTATTTGTATAGCCCAATATCACAAATTATACATTTGTCTCAGTGTGCTTTACAGACTGTACAGGTTACGACACCCTCTGTCCTTAGACCCTCGCATCGCACAAGGAAAAACTTCCTAAAAGAAACCCCATAATTAAAGGGGGAAAAATGGAAGAAACCTCAGGGAGAGCAACTGAGGAGGGATCCCTCTCCCAGGACGGACAGACGTGCAATAGATGTCAGTGTGTACAGGATAAACAACATAGTACAAATACAACATTTGACAGAAATTATGTTGTGTTGGAAAAAAAAGAAATAGAAAGTTTGGATGAATCCAGGAAAATGTCAATAAGGCTTCCTGGTGTCCAGCAGGACCAGGGCAGCAGGCGCTGTCACGATTCATGATCCTGACGTAAACTTTATCAGAGGCAACCTGCCACATGAGAGACAGACACTCCGGGGATGATACCCCGGATGGTGAGTTAGTAACATACATTTACATAAATGCATACAGATAGAGGGAGAAGAAGAGAGGGAGGGGAGGAGAGAGGGAGAGAAGGAAGAGAGCAGGGAGGTGTCCCCCTGGCAGTCTAAGCCTATAGCAGCATAACTAGGGGCTGATCCAGGGCAAACCTGAGCCAGCCCTAACTATAAGCTTTATCAAAAAGGAAAGTCTTTAGCCTACTCTTAAATGTGGAGAGGGTGTCTGCCTCCCGAACACAAACTGGAAGCTGGTTCCACTGGAGAGGAGCTTGATAGCTGAAGGCTCTGGCTCCCATTGTACTCTTAGAGACTCTAGGAACCACAAGTAACCCTGCAGTCTGGGAGCGTAATGCTCTAGTTGGTTTATAAGGTACTATGAGATCTTTAAGATATGCTGGAGCCTGACCATTAATTGCTTTGTAAGTCAGGAGAAGGATTTTGAATTCTATTCTGTATTTTACTGGGAGCCAGTGCAGAGCAGCTAATACAGGAGTAATATGATCCCAGTTTCCTTGTTCTTGTCAATACACGTGCCGCTGCATTTTGGATCAACTGAAGAGTCTTAAGCGACTTTTTGGGACAACCTGATAACAATGAGTTGCAGTAATCCAGCCTTGAAGTAACAAATTATGGACTAGTTTTTCTGCATCATTTTGAGACAGGATGTGTCTTATTTTTGCAATGTTACGTAGATGAAAGAAGGCAGTCCTTGAGATTTGTTTTATGTGGGAGTTAAAAGACAGATCCTGATCAAAGATAACGCCAAGATTCCTTACAGTGGTGCTGGAGGCCAAGTTAATGCCATCCAGAGCTTCTATGTCGTTAGAAAATGCGTTTCAGAGGTGTTTAGGGCCAAGTATAATAACTTCAGTTTTGTCTGTGTTTAAGATCAAAAAGTTGCTAGACATCCAAGTTTTTATGTCCTTAAGGCATGCTTGAAGTTTAGCCAATTGATTGGTTTCATCTGGGTTAATTGATAGATATAATTGGGTATCATCCGCATAACAATGAAAGTTTATAGAGTGGTTCCTTATAATATTGCCCAAAGGAAGCATATATAAGGTGAATAGAATCGGTCCAAGTACAGATCAACAGTGTCGAAAGCAGCACTGAGGTCTAACAAGACAAGAACAGAGACAAGTCCTTTGTCTGATGCCAATAGAAGGTCATTGGTAACTTTCACCAGTGCCGTCTCTGTGCTATGATGAACTCTAAATCCAGATTGAAAAATCTCAAATAAACTATTATTATGTAAAAAGTCACACAACTGTTTTGCGACTGCTTTCTCAAGGATTTTAGCGAGAAAGGGTAGGTTAGGTATCGGCCTATAGTTGGCTAAAACCTCTGGATCAAGACCAGGCTTTTTAAGAAGTGGTTTTATTACAGCTACTTTAAAGGATTGTGGTACGTAGCCAGATAATAGAGACAGGTTGATCATATTTAATAACGAAGTGTTAATTAAGGGTAAAACTTCTTTAAACAGTTTAGTTGGAATTGGGTCTAAAAGACAGGTTGATGGCTTAGACGATGAGATTGTTGAAGTTAGTTGGTTAAGGTTGATTGGAGTAAAACAGTCTAGATATATTTCAGGAGTTACAGATGTTTTTAAAATTCCAACAGTTGAAGTTAAGTCATTACCAATTGAGGTCAGGAGGAGATTAATTTTGTCTCTAATAATTATAATTTTATCGTTAAAGAAACTCATAAAGTCGTCACTACTGAGAGATATAGGAACAGAAGGCTCTGTAGAGCTGTGGCTCTCTGTCAGCCTGGCTACAGTGCTGAAAAGAAACCTGGGGTTGTTCTTATTTTCTTCTATTAAGGAAGAGTAATAAGCTGCTCTGGCATTACGGAGAGCCTTCTTATACATTTTAAGATGATCTAACCAGACTAAACAAGATTCTTCCAATTTAGTGGAACGCCATTTACTTTCAAGATTTCTCGACAGAGTCGAGTGTTATTCGCAGTGTTATTCGCAGTGAGGCTGCAGCGCTATCAACAAGATGATTAATTTGGGAGGGACTAAAGTTAGCATTGGAGTCCTCTGTTATATTGATATTGAGTCCTGGTATTGAATCAAGTGCTGATGGAATCACTTTCTTAAATTTAGTCACAGCACTTTCAGATAAACATCGAGCGTAGGATATTTTGCCTACTGGCTTGTAGTCCAGTAA
Source organism: Cottoperca gobio (assembly GCF_900634415.1). Lineage (NCBI taxonomy): Eukaryota > Metazoa > Chordata > Actinopteri > Perciformes > Bovichtidae > Cottoperca > Cottoperca gobio. The sequence continues at coordinate 3,039,568 of NC_041359.1, forward strand.
CAGGACTTCAAAAGTTATTAAAAAATGGTCTGATAAAAGAGGATTATGTGGACACACTAATAAACTTTCAATTTCAACACCATATCCCAGAACAAGGTCCAGAGTGTGGTTTAAACAGTGAGTTGGTTCATGTACATTTTGACTGAACCCAATTGAATCGAATATTGAGATAAATGCATTATTAAGGCTGTCACTATCAACATCCACATGAATATTAAAGTCACCTACAATAATTACTTTATCTGTTTTAAGGACTAAATTTGATAAAAATTCTGAGAATTCAGATAGAAATTCAGAATACGGACCAGGAGGGCAGTACACAGTAACAAATAAAACTGGCTTTATTGTTTTCCATGTTGGGTTTGAGAGCGTAAGAACAAGGCTTTCAAAAGAGTTATAGTTTAGGCTTAGGATTGATCAAGAGGTTTGAGTCAAATATGGCCGCAACTCCACCTCCTCGGCCAGTACCTCGAGGAACGTGAGTATTAATATGACCAGGTGGAGTAGATTCATTTAGACTGACATATTCTTCATGTCTCAGCCAGGTTTCAGTGAGACAAAATAAATCAATCTTATTATCTGATATTAAATCATTTACCAATCCAGCTTTCATTGATAAAGATCTGATGTTTAAGAGCCCACATTTAATTTTTCGATTTAGTTGTACTTTTGCAGCGGTGGTGTTTATTTTAATTAGGTTTTCATGTATACAGTATATCTCAAAAGTGAGTACACCCTTTAGATTTTTGCAAATATTCTGTTATATCCTTTCAGGGGATAACATTATCCTACTGAAACTTTGATATAACTTAAAGTAGTCAGTGTGCTGCTTGAATAACAGTATAGATTTATTGTCCTTTGAAAATTACTCAGTACACAGCTGTTAATGTCTAAACAGCTGGCAACAAAAGTGAGTACACCCCATAGTGAACATGTCCTAATTGTGCCCAATGATGTTGTTTTCCCGCCCTGGTGTCATGTGACTCGTTAGTGTTACAAGGATTCAGGTGTAAATGATAAGCAGGGCTGTTAAATTTGGTGTTTTGGGCACAATTCTCTCTGAATGCTGGACAACATGGCACCTCATGGCAAGGAACTCTCTGAGCGGCTGAAAAAAAGGATTATTGCGCTTCACAAAGATGGCCTTGGCTATAAGAAGATTGCCAACACCATGAAAATGAGTTGCAGCACAGTGGCTAAGATCATACAGCGGTTTTCCAGGACAGGTTCCACTCGGAACAGGCCTCGCCAGGGTCGACCAAAGAAGTTGAGTCCACGTGCTCAGCGTCATATCCAGAGGTTGGTTTCCAAAAATAGACGTGCGAGTGCTTCCAGCATTGCTGCAGAGGTTGCAGAAGTGGGATGTCAGCCTGTCAGTGCCCAGACCATACGCCGCACACTGCATCAAATCGGTTTGCATGGCCGTCGCCCCAGACAGAAGCCCCTTCTGAAACCGATGCATAAGAAAGCCCGCAAACAGTTTGCTGAAGACAATGAATCCAAGAACATGAGTTACTGGAACCATGTCCTGTGGTCTGATGAGACCAAAATAAACCTGTTTGGGTCAGATGGTGTCCGGCGTGTGTGGCGGCACCCTGGTGAGGAGTACCAAGACAAATGTGTTTTGCCTACAGTCAAGCATGGTGGTGGCAGCATCATGGTCTGGGGCTGCATGAGTGCTGCCGGCACTGGGGAGCTGCATTTCATTGAGGGACACATGAATTCCAATATATACTGTGACATCCTGCAGCAGAGCATGATCCCCTCTCTTCGGAAACTGGGCCGTAGGGCAGTTTTCCAACATGATAATGACCCTAAACACACCTCCAAGATGACAACGGCCTTGCTGAAGAAGCTGAAGGTTAAGGTGATGGACTGGCCAAGTATGTCTCCAGACCTAAACCCAATTGAGCACATGTGGGGCATCCTCAAGAGGAAGGTGGAGGAGTGCAAGGTGTCCAACATCCGTGCGCTCCGTGATGTCGTGGTGGAGGAGTGGAAGAAGATTCCAGAAGCAACCTGTGCAGCTCTGGTGAATTCCATGCCCAGGAGGGTTAAAGCAGTGCTAGATAACAATGGTGGTCACACAAAATATTGACACTTTGGGCACAATTTAGACATGTTCACTATGGGGTGTAGTCACTTTTGTTGCCAGCTGTTTAGACATTAACAGCTGTGTAACTGAGTAATTTTCAAAGGACAATAAATCTATACTGTTATTCAAGCAGCACACTGACTACTTTAAGTTATATCAAAGTTTCAGTAGGATAATGTTATCCCCTGAAAGGATATAACAGAATATTTGCAAAAATCTAAAGGGTGTACTCACTTTTGAGATATACTGTAACTCCTCTTCTGTTAACCATAGACTTGATTAGTTTCAGTAGTCGTGGGGCAGAGACAGTCACTATGGGGATTTGAGTGGGTGACTGCCCGGAAAGAAGCACAGAGAAGTGTGTAAGACTGCAACTCTTTGTCCTGGTCTCAACTCTGGGTTGTCATGGATTAGGTCCACTAATAGACTGTGTAATATTATTGGCTATGAGATCTGCTCCAGCCAAAGTAGTGAGAGCCAGCGACGGAATGATGACATGCGGCTAAACATGTCATCATTCAAAAGATTTGGCAGAGGACCAGAGAAAACTACGGAGTCCGACATTGTTTTGGCAAATGTACACACCGACTCCACATTAACTTTAGTACACTCTGATTGACGCAATCGCGTGTCATTACCGCCGACGTGAATAACAATCTTACTGTATTTACGTTTAGCCTTAGCCAGCAGTTTCAAATGTGCTTCTATGTCGCCCGCTCTGGCCCCCGGAATGCACGTGACTGTCGTCGCTGGTGTCTCAAAATGAACGTATCTCAAAATTGAGCTACCGATAACCAGAGTTGGCTTCTCAGCTGGTGTGTCACTGAGTGGGGAGAACCTGTTAGAAACAGCAAGCGATTGGTGGTGAACCGTGGGCTTCTGATAACACTTCTTTCGGACAGTCACCCAGTCTCCCGGCTGCTCGGGTCCCGCCGGGGGACGGCTAACAGGAGATACCACTGGTCGGCCCGCACCGCAGCGGTGGAAGGAGCACTTAGAGGAACTCCTGAATCTGACTAATACACCCTCTATGGTAGAGGCAGAGCTGGAAGCTGATGGGGGATTATCGTCAATTTCCCTGACGGAAGTCACTGAGGTAGTCAAACAACTCCACAGTGTCAAAGCAGCAGGTGTTGATGAGATCTGTCCAGAAATGGAGACTTTGGGTGTTGAGGGGCTGTCTTGGTTGACACGCCTCTTCAACATTGCGTGGAAGTCTGGGACAGTGCCTAGGGGGTGGGAGACCGGGGTGGTGGTTCCCCTATTTAAAAAGGGGGACCAGAGAGTGTGTGCCAACTACAGGGGTATCACACTTCTCAGCCTCCCTGGTAAAGTCTACTCCAAGGTACTTGAAAGGAGGGTTCGGCCGGTAGTCGATCCTCTGAATGTAGAGGAACAATGCGGATTCCGTCATGGTCGTGGAACAACGGACCAAATTTTCACTCTCGCAAGGATCCTGGAGGGGGCCTGGGAGTATGCCCATCCGGTCTACATGTGTTTTGTGGATCTGGAGAAGGCGTATGACCGGGTCCCCCGGGTGATACTGTGGAAGGTGCTGTATGGGGTGAGGGGGGTCACTTCTGAGGGCCATCGAATCCCTGTACGCCCAAAGCGAGAGTTGTGTCCGGATACTCGGCAGTAAGTCGGACTCGTTCCCAGTGAATGTTGGCCTCCGCCAGGGCTGCGCTTTATCACCAATCCTGTTCGTGATTTTCATGGATAGGATATCGAGGCGTAGTCGTGGAGGAGAGGGGTTGCAGTTCGGTGACCTGAGGATCTCATCGCTGCTCTTTGCAGATGATGTGGTCCTTATGGCATCATCGGTCTGTGACCTTCAACAGTCACTGGATCGGTTCGCAGCCGAGTGTGAAGCGGTTGGGATGAGGATCAGCACCTCAAAATGTGAGGCTATGGCTCTCAGCAGGAAACCGGTGGACTGCCTACTCCGGGTAGGGAATGAGCCCTTACCCCAAGTGAAGGAGTTCAAGTACCTCGGGGTCATGTTCGCGAGTGAGGGGACGATGGAGCGAGAGATTGGCCGGAAAATCGGAGCAGCGGGGGCGGTACTGCAGTCACTTTACCGCACCAGTGACGAAAAGAGAGCTGAGCCAGAAGGCAAAGCTCTCGATCTACTGGACGATCTTCGTTCCTACCCTCACCTATGGTCATGAAGGCTGGCTCATGACCGAAAGAACGAGATCACGGGTACAAGCGGCCAAAATGGGTTTTCTCAGACGGGTGGCTGGCGTCTCCCTTAGAGATAGGGTGAGAAGCTCAGCCATCCGTGAGAGACTCGGAGTAGAGCCGCTGCTCCTTTACGTTGAAAGGAGCCAGTTGAGGTGGTTCGGGCATCTAGTAAGGATGCCACCTGGGCGCCTCCCCAGGGAGGTGTTCCAGGCACGTCCAGCTGGGAGGAGACCCCGGGGAAGACCTAGGACTCTGTGGAGAGATTATGTCTCCTCACTGGCCTGGGAACGCCTCGGGATCTCCTAGTCGGAGCTGGAGGATGTGGCCCGGAGAAGGGAAGATTGGGGTTCCTTACTGGAGCTGCTGCCCCCGCGACCCTGACCCCGGATAAGCAGTAGACGATGGATGGATGGATAACAAACAGACTGGAGGACAGCGCTGTTTTATAAAGTATAGTCTGCCTACTGACCGTCTCACGGCTGCCTATAGTAGCCGGCAACTACTTCGCAGATCTTCATGGAAGTTATGATGTCGTAACTATACGAGAATTACGTGAAACGGGTAAAATGTTGCTACTAGATAGATCCGACCTCCGTACGACCATAACAGGCTTATGAGCTGCTTACGAGCCTGTCTTCAAACACAGGCTTATAAATAGTATGAAATTAAGATGACGTTAATATTGGCCTTTTTTCTGGATATTGCATATTGTGTACTTGTCCTTACCACTCTTCTTTGTACAATTAAGTGCACGTGTGAAAACTGGACAATTATGGAAGCAATTGAAGAGCTGCTGCCAAGAAAAGGATGTCATGGAGGAATTCAATGAATATGAGGGACATGGTGCAAATATAACCTGCATAACAGATCACCCAGGATTCAATTCAAAGTGTCTGTTGCAGACAGCCTACCAAAGGTATTCAAAGAGGGACAGACAACAAGCAGGTGATCAGCCACGTAACTGAGTAAGTTACTTGTGTGCACAAATGTGTAGAGCTCAGAAACTTTGATATATTTATGGGGAGTCGAATGGTCTCTCTGGCAAAGTCACAGAATAAATAGATAAATAAGCAAAGAAGGTTGAAGTGATTACCATTGACATGTATTATCTTGTATGTTACAGAATGTATCACTATATGGCATACCGCCAGCTGGTGAGATTTTGTTGGGGAATACTTGATAAGAACCACAGAATGCCATCATGTGCCATTCAAAAGATCTGTGCTACGTTACATCTGACAACTACACGTCGTTCAAGTATCAGCACTTTATTAGAGTCAATAACAAAACACAATGTCAGTTCAGTGATTGAATCTGCTTCTATACAGCACAACAGCATCCCTCTTGTTTGGTTCTTCCACCGACTGCTGAGTGGAGCTGGGACTTCGAAAGGTTCCTCATCAACATTGTCTTGGCACAAAGCATTGAGTCTCGGTCAAGAGTTCAGTAACACACTCTGCAAAAAAGATGTTTTATAATCAAGAATTATATATATATATATATATATATATATATATATATATATATATATTATGATGCTGACCTTTGGAACAACCAACTTGGATTGGAACTTGCAGTCCAGCTGACCTGACACGTGGTCGCGCCTGCATGGATTTGTGGTGTGTCCGTGGAGGGGATCCGTTGTCTGAAATGTACAAAACACAACTTTACTAATAAATCTTTCAAACCGGCTTGAAATGGTATTGCATGTTTATACATGTCTGCGTAAAGAAAATATCTAATAACATTCATAATAAAAGATGTGGTTGTGAGAGAAATTATATAAAATCAAACAATTAAATATATGAATTATGTACATGCATGTGGTGATTGTATTTTTAACACGTCATGTGCAGGTCTACTGGTACTACAACTGTAATGTACAGATGACGTACAGTCTGTATACTTACTGGTGTACACACAGCTTCCTCCTCAGTGTGGATGTTCAATAGATGTTCGCTGATCATACAGGTATCCTCAGTTCTGTCAGTGGCTTCATTCACCAATGTTTCAATACCTCTGTAATAATAGGGTGATCGTTAAAAGTTCAATAGACTCATGCTTTTACTCAAACTACAGAATAAAATGGGGAAGCCTGTTATAAACATTGAATCTATACTTAATTATACATATATCTACTAATGAAGTGTAATTAGCTAAAGTTATTAATACTACAAACAATAACACACAGATATTGGCTAGGGCCTGGGGTAATCTCGTTACATACAGTAGGCCGAGACAGATTATGGCTTTATGCTTGAAACAATAAATAAAGTAAACAAGTAGCACGGCTTACCTTTGCTCTCTCCCTTTTGGCGAATGCATTTCGTCGTCTCTTTGGTGGAGGACTCTGCATCGGCGGAGGTGTTTGAGTCGGCGTGCTGGCTTGTGCTGGCTGGGGTCTCGGCAGTATTGTAGGCACAGCATCTGCGTTCAGTTTTAAATTCTTTTTGAATCTCATTTCCTTGGCGAGCATAGTTTGTTCGAAACACGATCTCTCCAAGTGCTGCCCACAAATCGTCGGTTTCATCGACGCACTTGTCTTGTCCATAAACGCGACATTTTATCATCTTTTGGCCACAGAAAGCTACATTTGGAGACGGCCACACATCCCCATACAACACATCGCTTCACAATTATCCTTGACGATCGATTGTTGTCCGTTCTTTCTCGTAATAATTGACAGCAGTCTTTGACGGACGATTCAACGCAGACAAACACTGGCGGCGGCTGTGTTCTACTTGTGACGTCATCGCCCGAACATTGCCGAAGTGGATGCTCTCGGCGCAGTGACCGATTGTTGTTAGCGGAAGTCATTTTTATGCTGTTATGATCGTGATTTATTAAGAATACATCAATAATAAAAATATATATATGGCACATTTCACAATAGATATGCAACCTCTATCATATACCAAGCCCAATAACACTGACGAAATATCATTTCGTAGGCTCTTTAATGTTACAAGGGATGCACGATATATAAATAATAAGGGTACATTTATGTTATTATGTAATATTCAGGTAATGGAATTATAGCTGATAAATTATCAGCTGATAATCGTATCTAAATTGCTTTCATTGACTGAACAGTGCAGCATCTACACACTCAATAAAGTAGGTGGCGGTTTGTGATCCGCTAATATACACAGAAGAAGAAGCAGAAGCAGCAGAAGTCTTTTCTTGTACTTTGCTAGAAAAAGAGTCAAAACTGTTTTTTTTTTGGTTGTGTTAACAATAGTGATGTCAGTTAAATTTGTTTAGGTCAGGAATGTCAAATCATCCATCTTTGCTTCCAGAATCTTATCCTTTATTATCCCTATAGTGTGCATAAACTACAGGTTATGAACTTCTTTTGAAAATACAAAACAATTTGAAATGACAGGTTATCTTATTGGTACCGGCCATGAGAAGCAGGTAATTACCAGTATCGGTTGAACAAAAATCCCTATTGTGCATCTCTAAATATCACCTGTCAAACACAGTACTTACCATGGAGTGACACTCGGGCCTGAAGCGATACAGCAGGTGCAGCACTCTCATGTACAGCGTCTGGATTGACTCTGGCTGTAGGAGAGAATAAGTGAGAGCTCTGTTAATGATTTGTAGTGTGACCATAGAGGCCTGATGGCTGGAGCTCGAACAGCCTCTCCAATACAGGCCGCTGTCTCTGGTCCAGTCTTTGTCTCATTGAAGAGTTATTGGTTGTTGAAATCTTTGCTCCTGTTCATACTGGCTGTGTAATGATACCTTGGTGATGACATTCCTGTGTAAGGGGACAGGGGACAAAATCCACAGTCCTTGTTCTGTGCAAAAGCAGCAATATGAGTTTAGGTCTGCTGGAACCAATTCTAATTGTTTTCATTGTTGATGAATCTGACGAAAATGTTCTTAATTAATTGTTTTAGTCATTTCACAAGCAAAAAAATTGGTTGAATAAAACAGGAAATCAATATATCATCTTGGCTTTGGGGAAATAAAGAGGGCACCTTTCACTACTTGTCATATATGACAAGAAAATCAGTACACCCTCACATTGGAGAAGTTTGAACCAGAGGGTGACTGTTTGCTTTGAGAAATAACTAAAATGATTAATTGATTATCAACATGGTTGACAATTAGTTTTCTGTCTGTGGACTGATTGATAATAGTTGTTGCTCTATCAAAGTTAGTCAAATCAAGTGGTTATCTTCCAAAGTTACAGACTTTCTGTTGGGTTTTCCAGGCAGTGTTTACCTTGGATTGCAGGTAATGGATATTTTAATTTAAAATGCAATGTAAATTCAATGATGAACATATTGTATGGCAGGGGTCACCAACAGGCGGACCGCAGTCCGAGTCCGTACCCAGACGCCGACCTATGCGGACCTATAATCAATAAATTATTGAGGGATTTTCAATTTTGACGGGGCGCTTCTATTTTAACCGGCGCAGCTTTTCTCGTTTTTAAGGCACTGGTTTAGCAGTTCAGGAAACTCACAGACCAATTACATGCGAGTTAAGCCATCCCACGTGATGCTACTCAGCCAATCAAATCTGTGCATTCCAACCGGCAAACATTGAGACTCTGAATACAGACAGATGAGAGGCGAGTGACACACGGAAAGACGAGTTAGCGATACAGGGAGAGAAGACGGAGAAAGGGAGAGAAACACAGACTAAGAGACGAGTGAGCGGCAGACAGGGAGAGAAAAATAACTACTCATGGCGCTCTCCAAGAAGAGAAAAGTCAACAGAGCTTTCAACCCAGAATGGACTCATTCATGTTCATCCTTCCCACTGGAGCACAACACCAGCGTCTCATATGCTCATTAAACGTGGTGATTTGAAACGCCACTATGAGACAAAGCACAACGTTTTTGACCAAACAAACCCACTCAAGTCTGAACTGAGGTCACAGAAAATAAGCACTCAGAGCCCAATGTGATTTTGATTTGTGACACAATAGAGAAAATAGGCCACCTGTCAGCATCATCAGAACAGTTTAACCCAGGATGTGCTAGTCTGGGTTAAACTGTTCAATTGTTAAAATGTGTTGAGACTGATTTATTCTAACATTGGTTGAGAGTTAAATCAAGATGTGAAACAGTTAAAGAAAAAGGGAAACTCAAGCTGCTGCTGCTACACTTTATTTTATTTTCCTAAAGTTAAGTACTTTATTTTAAGAAGCACCATTTTTCAAAAGCTATTTTATTTATTTTCTCAATTTTATTTTTAAATGCAGCCCGAGAAGAACACTATACATATCTACAGTATTATATATATATATATATATATATATATATATATATATATATATATATATATATATATATATATATATATATATAGTTCAATGTTAAGTGACAATAAATATTGTCGAAATGTTTTTAAATTGTACTTTCTTTATTATATTTGACAGTCAGTTGTTGATGACGGGCAGACGTTGATACAGCTACTAGGCTACTTCAAAATACATCACACTAATTCATGACGCAAGTTAGACATTATGATGCTCCAGACCTTTGCTCGCGGAAATGTTCTCTAACTGGACCTCTTAGAATTGTAGTTGTAGGGATACAATGTTGTAATGCTCGTATAAACTACACAGATGGAACATGGCTGGATAAACTCCTCAGTTCGGTCTCTCGCAGCTTACCGCTTAGATATCAAGTTGTTTGTACTTTGTTACTTTCTGACAAACCGTTCTCACTGTGTCGTTATTATCACAAAAAACAAATCGCACAGACATTAGCAACATTGAACGGACGTAAACGTTACCTTTGGGACAGGAGTCAGATCGCCCTTGGTAAAGTGTTTTGCCTCTTGACCAGTAAGAACTTCTGTTCGGTAAAAATTAACTATTGCATCTGCCGTATAGACAGGGAAGGTGTTTTCAGACATTGTTGTAACTTTAGTGCCGAATAAAAACAGGAAAAATACAGAAAAACTATTTCAAATTTCAGCGACGACACAAAATTGGCGCCTTTAAACGACTTCCTTGTTGATTTCTAGACAGCGCATCTGATTGGTCATTTCATACTTCTTCTATTATGCGAGAGAGGATTCATTACTCAGCAGCGCCCTCTACCGCACTGACTGTGTACAACTCTGAACCATCTCCCTCTAATTTAAGCGTCATGTTATTGTTTAGATTTCATTTAAATGTGTAATATTGGGTGATCTCACGAAACAAAATGTATTTATGAATACAAAACAACAACAAAAGTATTCAACAACATATACTATACAGAACATTAAACAGCAGCTGTTTTTTTATTGTTCTAGTTATGTAAATAAACAACTGCACAAAGTAAATACACCATATTACACATGTTTTTGCAGCCCTTCTGCTTAAAGTGTCAACAACAAGATACATATAATATTTAATTCCATTAATTAGATTATAGTGACCATAGCAATTATAATAAAATGCATCTGGTAGAATTTGTTCTCATCATTCCTACTGTGGTCAAATAAACCACGCAACACACTTTACCATTTAAATCAGAAAATTCTGTATTCTGTATTTGCAGATAGATATTAACTTCTGTCCTTGCAAAAAAACACATGTAGAATCTATGGTCTTAATACATTTTGTAAGATAGTGGCTACAGGGATAGAATCATTAAGATAATTGAAACCTTTTTGCAGTGATCATATTGGGATGAGTAATAACCATATCATTTTCTATCAGACATGGGAGAAAAAAGAACTGAAGGGACCAACGCCAATTCCCGTTAGAAGAGTACACAGAATGATCTGTTTTTATGGCGTGAAAAGCATGTTTAATTCATCTATGAATAAACTGGCTCCAGGAAAGGAGTCATTTCAATACGTAATAATGTAGTTCTTAAAAAGCATGGTTATTGCAGAGAGGCTCTTGTGAAAGCCTTTTGTTTTGAACTTCTTTCAAATGTTTTACTTCTTCTAGCTGCTTTACAAGTTAAATGTCATGCCTGCGGTTGGGCAGTCCACACTCCGAAGCTGCAGGGGGCGCTGATGTAACGCTGCGAGTGTTAAATGTTCACGTGACACAACACGGAACTCACCGGTCGATGCTGGATGTCAGTGAGGAGAACTTTGTTTTTCATTGTAAAGTTTACCGTGTGAAATGACTGGTTTGAACACAGTTATTGACCTGATCATTTGCACGTCGACAAGATTTGGGATTTGAGCGATAATGGCGGAGAACTGGGCCGACAGGATCTCTGCTTTCTACCGCAGCCCGTCTCGCTTCCTCTCCGGGACAACAGCTGAGGCTTTCCTCGCAGAGCTGCTCCATGAGCTCCGAGATGACAGAGCCAGTTACAGTGTCAAGGTAAACCGTTATTCTACAACATGTGTAACGTTACACCCGGCCACACTTAATTGCCAGAATTTTTAAAATGGAGTTTGGCATGTTGCAGTCTCAACATAATCCCAAACCACGGTTTCTTCTATTTAATTTGATTTAGTCGTTGGGACATGTTTCACTGTTTTCTAAAATAATGACTATACATTGAGTAATTGGCAGCAGTAACACATGACACACTTGCACACCTGCTTCCAAAGTATTTAACGAAGAAGCGGTATTCATACTTGCTTGATTTGTATTTTTAAGTGTGTGTTTATGTAATTACTTGCATTAAGTACTTGGTGTTATCTTTGGTGTTTTCCAGTTGTATGTGTAATGTAATCGGAGTGCTTCTGCATCTTGGAGGATCTTCTACTAGACTGTTGTTTGCTAAAGTGTAAAAGGATTTCACCTATTTGAAGCTAATGTACTCGCAAGATTCTTGCTGTTCGGAGTTGTATCCTCATGATTGTTTGCACTTTTTGTAAGTCGCTTTGGACAAAAGCGTCAGCTAAATGTAATGTAATGTAATGTAACCCCAATCAGTGTTTCTGGTCTCAAGTACTGAACTTTGATGTCTCCATAATTCTTACATTTCACCCCCCTCAGGTCCTCCTGTTGTCTCCACTATGCGAGTACCCGACTCTGCTGTGCCTCTCAGACTCAGTGGGTGAGGAGACAGCCCTGGAGCTCATGTCAGTGTTTGTCCAGTGTCCTCCCAAGTCTGTCCAGTTTCGTTGTCACCTCCTCCTGGCCCTCACTTCTGTGCTAGTCTGCACCTCCTGCGTGAGCAGCCGCTCCCGTGCATCTCAAGACTTCCTGGACCTGCTTCTTCAGATAGCCCAGGACACCAGTGACCTTCATGGTGACAGCTCTCTTCGCTCTTTACGGGCCACAGCCTGTGACTGCCTGCGGGAGCTGGAGGCCTGCTCTCCAGGCCTTCTCTCCCAGTGCCTCGAGCTCGTAGGTGGGCTCCGGCAGCAAGAAACCTCCCGGCTCCACCAGGCCTATGCAGGGCTCCATATTCTGGTGTTAAGAAACGCAGTCTATCAGCTCACCCAGGAAATAGGAGCCGGTGCTGAGCATCTTAAGGCTCTTCTGGGAGGCAACACATCAGGTGCATGGGAGGCAGAGCTGGACTCGGGCTTGATGAATAACACAGACTCAGCCATACTGTCCTCTCTTATCCTGGGGCCCATGGGCACAGTGCCGACCCTGCAGACTGGGCCTGACTGTAAGGAGTTGCGTTCCGTGCTGTCCTCCCTCCTGGAGGAGTCCTACCTCCTCACGCCTCTGTGTCAGGCTGCGCTGCTACATAGAGTGACAGAGGTGGTTGCCATGGTGCCTGGTGTCTCTCCAGCTGTATTCAGAGCTCAGCTGCTGCGACTGTTGGGCACCAGCGAGGTTTGTGTCAAATGTAATTAAGTAGTCGAGGTTTTTCTGACGGAGTTTACTTACTTGTTGCTGTTTACGAGCATTTTTTTGGTCTTAAAATGGTCTGTTCACTTATCTCGAGTAATATTTATATTTCTGTCTCCAACCTACTATAATATGTAGCATTGTACAATTACATTAACAAAAGAACAGTGTCCCCATTACTGCACATAATCTGCAGTTCACATGCAACAATTCTAATAGGGACTATTTCTTCAATAGAAAGTAGTTCCACTGGAAACTGTCCACAGCGAGCTCTGTGGAGTATTCTGAGGAACCATGACAGTCTCAGAAAAAAACACGTTGCTGGTGGTTAAAAAGTTTTAGTTTTCTAACCCTAACCCTGCGTCACAGTAAAAGCCATTAGCAGTGACACAGCTCCATCAATCAGATGACATGATGAATATGTTCCCTGTGACTCCTGTGTGTGTGGCTGACTCTAGTACTATAACTATACAGAATGTAAATACAAGAGAAAGGGATTAGAAAGTATTATGGGATATAAGTTTATTGGCTTTCTTGATGAGTTAGATTGGTGTCTGTTGTTTTGTCTTTATGTGCTTCATTTATCTGACGGCTGCCACGGACACAAGACATTTCTGAAAGGATAATAAATAGGGCTGAAGAATTAATCGAACATTCATCGAAATTTTCAAATTTCAACTAATTTCATATTAGTTTGAAGGCAAAATGTGTCATAACATTTTAAATAGAATATTGTGGTGCCTACACATCATATCCTACAGCCTAAGGAACACATTGTGGTTTGCTACAGACCCTAGCAATAATCACACTATGATTTTTGAAAATATATTTTGCAATAAGAATAACGATGCAAAAATGATGATTCCTTCCAATATCACAAATCATATCAGTCCAAATAATCACATTACATATTTTGTCAAACTTGTTCAGCCTTAATAATAAACTAAATAACAAAGATCGATACCACAAAAACATTGGGATTGTTTCTGCACATGAGCAGCTTCAGGTTTTGACATAATGAGAATTGATGACACACAGAAACTCTCGTTCCAGGTTTGCCTCCTTCACACCACTCTGCTGATGAAGTGTGCGTTCACAGACAGCTTGTTCAGCGCCGAAGACGAAGCCTTCATCCTCCAGCGGCTGGTCGTGCTCTGCCAGCATCCTCTGCTGAGTACACCCGAGAAGCTTTTCTACATGGACTGTATCCTGCACTTTCCTGAGAACCGGCCAATCGGCTTTGGCGATGGGGACGAGGCCCTCCCTGTGCTGCTGACTCCGCGGCTAGCCTCGGCTCTAGTACCCACGGTGTTCAACGACAGCGCCACCATGCTGGCCCGACTCAACATGCTGTCTCTGGTCTACCTGGAGGAGGGGGAGGAGGGAGAGGAGAGCAGGGGGCTGGCCTACCTCTACGAACACCTCACCTCGCTGCTGCACATCGTGGAAAACGGAGGCAGCCGAGAGATTGTCGTCACCTTCTTCAGAGCCGCCTACCTCTTCCTTTTTCACTTCTGCCACGTGGAGCGCTACTTTCTCAGCCTGATTGAGAAGCTGTGTAAGCTCTACCTCCGCCACACACACCTGGCTCCACACTTCATCAACCTGGCCGACCACACCCAGGACAAGCTGACTGAGTCCCACTGGGCTGTGGTGTTCCTGAAGGCGCTCCAGGGATTCGTCACTGAGGCCCCGCTCGCCCAGCTCACCTTACAAGACCTGAGATGGCACCTCAAGATGCTGGCAAGAGTGGCGGAGGAAGGAGAAATCCAGCAGCAGAGCACCCTCAGCTTCCTGTCCAGCGTCATCACTCCGTCTTCCTCCTCTCTGTGCGTGAGCGGCGACTGGCGTCTGGGGAACAGCCTGCTGGGGGTTTGCCGCCGCCTCCTCGTCCACCCTAGCCTGGACTCGCTGCTCATCCCTCTGGCTGACGTGCTGCAGCATCTCACCTGCCGCTATGGAGACACAGACATCCAGGACCACGCCCGCCTCTACTACACCCTCCTCACCACGCTGTCCAGGGAGAAGCTGGCCGGGGTTTTGGCGCAGGGTTCTACCGAGGGAGGGCGGCAGGTCAAGAAGCGATCACTGTCCTGCATCGTGGCTGAGAGCGAGGGACTGACGAGCATGCTGACCATTCACCAGACAGAGAAAACCATATTCAGGCTGAGTGAGGCCGGTCCTGAGCCACAAGAAGAAACACAAACTGAAAGGGACCTAAAGCAGAATGAGACCGGCCCAGGAGAGGCGAATGCAGCACTGGACGTTTACAGAGCTCAGTTTGACGTCCCTGGCTTTGCCTCAGAAATCACTTTAAACTACCAGCTCACTCATATTGAAGCGACTGACTCCCACTTTGATCAGCTCTTCAGCATCCGCCTCCACTTCAACCTCACAGACGACCACTACGAAGAACTGAGCGACATCAGTGTCCCGTGTCTGTTCAGAGAGAGAACGTCACCCAACGTTAGGCTGAGACTTAAGCCCAGACGGCCCTACCCCACCACCCTCCACGCCAGCGCCATCTTCACCACCCAGGACGGCCTCTCCTGGCTCACCGAGCTGCCACACATCCACGTGGCGTTCCAGCAGGCCTTTCTGCCTCTGCCCGCTCCACCGGCCTGGGGACGAGGCCGCAGACTGAGCTTGTTCGAGGGTTTATGGGATGAAATGAACTCTGATGGCGGAGAGGACCTGGCAGGCGGAGCTACCAGCCTGTTCTGCTGCCAGCTGAAGGAGGCAGCTCTGACTGGCTTGGTGGAGAAACACTTCCTCCCCTACCTTATATCAGATGTGTCCGCTAAAGAAGAATTCAAAGTGCTTTTCTTCCTCCCGCCACAGTCTCACCTGCTGCTGAGGATCAGGTCGGAGGATCCTGTGCACTTCGACATCGCCACAGATAACTGGCAGCTTCTGCCGCACATAAGTTCTTATTTACTGGCAATCACATCCTCACAGGAAGACACTTGACGTATGATTGTGATGCACCTTACTCGCTTGTTTTTATTTTTTTTTAAGCTGATTTTTAACAAAATCATTGCAGTTGTCAGCGCTTTAATAACTCAAATTGTATGTGAAATTAAATTGCTGAAGTAAAATAGTTATTGCACTTTAATTGTGTTGACCTGGAATAAAGCAAATGTGTCAAATATTTTGTAATTTATTTACCAAAAACAGTCAAAACAACCTCATTAGTTACAGTGTGTAAATAAAAGACAACATGTATCATTTACTTGAGTTGAACAGGATTTATTTGTATTATTATTATTATTATTATTATATGTATTTCTCTCCTAAATAAAAGGCCATACAAAATCAAAGTTGGAATGGATGCACAAAACTCCATGTAAGACTTTAAAGGTACCCTGTGAAGTGTTTGTTTTAATCATACACACGATTAGGGTTTGATCGATGTTTCAATATCGATTAACTTGCAGATGATTTATTTTCTAGATAAATAGTTTTGGTCTGTAAAATGTCAGAAAATAAGAATTTAAAATAAGTTGGAGTCTTTTAAACTGAAAGGTATTCACTTTAACATGATATAAAAAGAGAAAACAGGAAATCTATTTGAAAGGCTGAAGACAACATCTACCTTACTCGATGATCGGAGTAGTTGCAATTATTTTTCCCTTGATCGACTTATCGTTGCAGCTGTGCACATGAGTCACATCCTGCTGTTCTGCTGGTCTAAAGCTATTCAGTAAATGTGTTGATCATGTTTGTTCAGCCTCCCAGATACACACAATGTGTTCTGGTGAGTAACCCTGAATATAAACAGCAGGGCAGCTTTACATCTCATCCTGATGAGTGTCAGTGAGAACCAACTAAATGTCCGTGAAACAGGTTTGATGAAAATGTGTCCATGCACAGTCTTGCAAGTTTAGCCCAGTTGTATACATTTCATTTCAGAAAAAAACATCCCTGAGGTTGCAACTGGTTCAACATCAGCAATTGATGTGTATAAAACCAAAGAGTTGTAGTAATGCATTGTGCACTTGAAAGTAACCAAAACACTGACGGGTGCATTGATCTCATCCATTCCAATCCATGCATGGATTTTTACAATGCATGTCCATTAAGACTACAGTTAGCATCCACCGTGTGTCCTTTTCAAACTCCAGTCCAGTTCAGCAGTCCTTTAATCAGTGAGGCCCTTGAAGTTGGGTTCTGTGTAAGGCGGTAAGTCGGTCTGCTGGCTGAGGAGTTTGCCCATGATGGCGATCTCTGCATCCCTCTTCTCCACCTCGTCCACGGGCGTCCAGGACATGTCATGTTGAAGTTTGAATGCACCGACAAACGTATGTGGGCAACTTGGACCCCATTCCTTCAGAGGAGAAGACAAAGAAAGTATGCTGTGGTGAGGCATGATGCACTTAGTCAGAAGTCAAAACTTTTTTTATTCTATAAAATCATTTAAAGAATAAGCATTTGTTTTCTGGGTTTAGCTCAGTGGCATTACATAAATTCCATGACCGCTGGAAACCCTGTCCGTACCTGAAAAACATGCAGATAAAACTGCAACCAGAAGAATCCAACCTAAACTGCCTGTGTGTCGGCCGCCTGCTCACTATCAGCTCCCTTTTGGTTTACATGAACTTTGAACCCCAAACATATCAACATGTCCCCATTACATACAAGCTTGCAGGTGTTTGGTTAGACATTCACATGTTTTCCTCTCTGTGGAAGTTAAGCAACAGTTTCTGCTGTATCACTTTGTGTCCTGCAGGGTGACACCGAAGCAAGCTGATCATTCTATGAGTATCAGTATAGTGCAGACCTTAGGGGAGATGATGGAGAAGTATCTCTGTCCAGATGATCGCTGGTAGAGGAAATACATGTTGCCTGCTTTTTTCACAATGTTACATGCAGCATGGTGGAGGTCAGCATCTCTTTTGGCATCTTCTAAAACCTAGAAAGACAAGAAATATATTTGGACTGGACTGAAAGCACGTCTTGTCTTTTGTTATCTGACAGACTCAAATACCAGCATGATTCTTTTTATTACTTTTATTTCTTTGTACTTCTGTCCCATTTGCAAATAAGCTGATAAATAATATCAGATCTAAAGATCACCTTGCGATCACATGAGCATGAGCACTTTGGGATCTGGTCATGTAACAGGTCACAAAAATACATTTTGGTTTAAAACTTGCAAAGATCACAGGAGTGCCATAAAAAACAAATCTGTAAAAAAAATAAGAAAATAAATGTTGGAATATAAAGAAGAAGAAGTAAAAGATATGTAGTAATAAAAAATGTGGATGTAAGAAGAGAAATAAATAAAAGACTAAAAAGTAAACTAAATATTTGGAAAAAGGGAAATAAAGGAAAATAATGGAAAGTAATGGATATGCAAAAATAAATATGTATTAAAGATATATATATATAAATACATTTTAAAAATGATAGAAAAATAAGAAATGAAAATGCTTATAATCTTATATATTTTGTTATTTGCCTTTATAATACCACATTTCGAGTCATTCATTTTTTTCTCTTTATAATATACTTTTTATACCCCTTTATATTTCCACCTTTATTTTCTTTTACATGGCACTCCGATGACTCCATACAAATAACTAACAGTAAAAGTAAAAGTAACTTTCGTGTATCGCTGCCATATTTATAACAACATCCTATTCATTGTGTGCACAAGTGTTTTTTCTGCGTACCTTTCTCGCCTGTTCCTGTAAGTATCTGATCTGGTCAGCAATGACTGTCAGTTTGCTGCAAGCGTTGGCTTTAATGAAATCATCTCCCTGAAAACAAGTAACAATATTTTCAGGACTGTTAGTATCCACGACAAGAGGTGTTGCTTGCTGTGTATAACTCAACCGTTACTATAATTAGAATTAAAAAATTAAATAAAATCATAGTCGATACCTTTTGTACTTGTGATGCCAGGGCCACCAGGTCCATGGGGTCTCCCACTCTGTGGGTCTGGTAGGAACTGACCAGTTCCAGCCCGCTGGGGGTGCTGCTGCTCTCAACCAGAGTCACTGCAGAAACCACACGAGAAGGTTATGTCACTATTGTTACTATCACTGTGACAGTAGCAGCTGTACTATCACAACAGCTGCTACCACCATCACTTATAAACTAATATTCATGTACACGGGATAGTAATGTACAGTAATGACCAGGGTTAAATATTAGCACGAGCCACCAGCATATCGTTCACCTGCAGTGTCACCGGTTTAAACAAGAAGGTTTCTGGTGAACAGACAGAGTGGCTAACCCGGGCAACGACTGTAATAATATAGTAATTCACGCGAAACTCTTCACCAGAGTCATTTTAACTGGGGTTAATTGTATTCTACTAACGTGTTCAGTTAAATGCAGAACACATATATAGTATTATCTTACAGCAATAACGTTGGTCGTTCAACCACAGGTGCTTACGACACACTGATTTACTGTGCGCTAAGATAACTGTATATACTTTTAAACACATATAACCTTATATAACATTGACAGTGTGTGCTGTAAGACAACTAAAACACTTTTGAGACTGCTCGGTTTCTGAAGTTTCTGTTACCTCTGATGGTTTTGTCGGGCTGGTTGGGAAGGCTGACCGTCCTGTCCATGTTGTCTTCTTTCAGTTTTTACTACAAACTACTGTGTCGTGATTTTACTATATATATCCTCTCATGCTGGTTTTGTAACCACCTAATATTTGACCAAAAATACCAGAATCTTCGCGGGGTCCTAAATCTCCGCCCAGATTTGCCTATAATGGTAGTCCTAATCTGTGCCTGTATAAAATACTTCGAAATAAAAAGATTTATTAGATATTTTAAATTATTATAAATTCATATTTAAAAAATCAACCTTCGTCCCACTTTAAATTGTAATGTAATACAATTTTATATATACTATTCTCATAATACTTGGATTTGTTTTCAGGAATGTGAAAACAAGCCCAGTCTCGCCGCAGAACATTTAAACAAGAGTAGATATGTCACTGATGAGAAACCAAACAAGCAGAAGTCTGAATATCGTAGAGTAAAAATAGTTGCTGGGATACATTTGTCATATCAACAGCTACACATTATACCTTGTATAAAACAACAGAGGTATAGGATATACTAGACCTAAGAATATTACAATAGTCTTGTCTTGTTTTTTTTTGCCATTTCCTTACATGATTTTGCCCATAATCCATTGCGTGCAAAATTACACAAGTTTTATTTAGGACAAACGTGGTAGGAACATTTGTTTTCTCATTTTCTAAATATACATATATTTCTTTTGATGGCAACAGCGAATATAGTCGTGTAAGAATACTTTACTTAAGTAAAAGTAGCTATCACTGAAATACTTACTATAATACTATACTTAAAGTATCTAAAGTAGTATTGATTGTGCAGTAAAATGTTCCCAGTCAGTGTTTTACTGTTATATATGATGTTTTTGGATTAATATTACTGCTGCGTTAATATGTTGCATTATACTGCTGTAGATGTTCACGTTTGTATTTTTAACTTATTTATATAGCCTACTGTTGGATAGTTTAATCTACATGCATCACAGTCTATAACATCATAAGTAAATTGCTCTTGTGTAGGCTATTGATGAGAAAATACATCTGCTTATTTATAACATTTGTTATATCATTTACTTTCTTATTTACGAGATACTTCCATTTTTCACAATAATATGATATACCCGCTTATTATATAATAACAAAAAACATAGCTATTTCTAACAACTCATCTCATAAAAACAATCAACTATTCTTGTTAGATGAATGTTATTCATTATAACAACACATTTGTATACGCTGTTTTAATGAGAAAAAGATTCTATCAGTAAAGTTTGCTTAGTATGAAACTGTAGATTCTGAATGGTCTAATAAATATGAAAATGATTTGATAAATCCTTAACATGTTAGTCATCTCTTTTGAAATAGTTGTTGTTTTTTTCATTTGTGCATGATAAAAGTGAAGTGGTTTGAGTCAAGAAGTGGGTCTTTAGCTTAGACTTGAATTGTTATAACAAGATACTTGCTTTTATGAAACATAATCAAGCTAAGTTACTATGTCGTAATACTGAGGAAATAAAATCATAACATGAGACTATATTCTTCATACAGTGCAAAATATGATAATAAGTTACTTTTTCGCTGAATGATTTTGCAGATTCTGTGCATTTGAGAACTGGAATTTGCCAAAATTACATTTTCATGTCAGAGTCATATCTATGTAACACTTATGTTTGTGTGCACCTGGAAGCCGTAGAAGGATACTTACGTTACTTATAGCAGGCAGGGTCTCACTGGTTCAACATTTCCAGGTGAAATCCACTGGAGTTTGTTCTGCTCTCATTGTGAGTTAGACGTGTTAGGGTTATAATATTCTATATGAGATCACATCTCTTGACACAGAAGCTCAAAACTAGTGACACAGTTTCCTGTGTGGACTAACAATAAACAGACCATTTTTCCTAAAAAAAACAACAAAAAAAACTTTATTTTACTAGGAAATAACATTAGGAAGACAGTAAAAACGAGGGACTTGGTCTTGGAGATGACAATGATGATAATGATGATGATGATTTTGCCTGGATTCAAGGTGATGTTTAGTTCAGCTGATATGAACATGGTACAGTATTCTACACTAAAGTCAGTCTTCATTTATTTTAGCTTTTTTCCTTGCACATTGTAAATCTTAACATATATTGTATGAGTCCTACACTATTGTATACAGTCTATGGTCCTACATGGCACTATTATAATGTTAAAGGGGAGGGGGGGTCAACTTTGCAGACCCCGCCTCCAGACAAGTTACTGTCGGAGAAACAAAGTCAAACCTCCTCTCTCTGCCGGCTGTCTTCTCTCTGGTCCAGGCTCCTGCCCCTTTGCAGAGCCCTGACATTTTAGCACCATGGAGCTCCGTTATGCGCTAATATTTTTCTGCCTTATTATTCCACTGTGCACTTCGAACACTGATCTGAGCAGTCATTTCGTTTTGGAGCCCTATGACTTGCTCTTCGACACGGCGGTGGAAGCCTACAATAAGGGGGACTGGTTGACTGTCATCCTGAACATGGAGAAGGCGCTCAGGAACAAAGCTACGGTCCGCAGTGTGAAGGCTCAGTGCCGGCTGAGCTGCGCCAACCAGACCGCTTTCGGTGATAGTCAGTCTGGCTTGGAAATTCCCATACCGGGGGCCGGGTCTTTGGAGGACCTGGGCTTCTTCCAGAAAATCCTGAAACGGGTCGACTGTGTGAACTCCTGCGAGATGGACAAACTGGGTTCACCCACTCTGCACCAAGTCACCGAAGAAGTGACGCTGGAGTTCAACAAGAGGACCCCGTATAATTACCTGCAAGTCGCATATTTTAAGGTATAAGTTAGCTAAGTACAGTAGCTAACGAGCTACAAGGATGAAGCCGGTGACTACTTCAGTGCTCCTATTGTAAAATGCATCACACATAACACATGTAACGTTACCGGTTTGCCAGTGTAAGTTCACAGCAAACACGCAGGCCCAAAACAAAGTGAACTGCTTAAACACGTTTGAGTTGAGATGCCGTTCAAGCTTTCACTCAGAGCTGAAGTGCAGTTGGATACTGTAAATACCCCCAACCCCCCCCCCCCCCAAAAAAAAACCAAGACAGCCATGCCACGTCTTAAGGTGGAGTCAGCTTCTGTGGAGTCTGACGTTACGACGCAGATCGTTTGGGATCCAGTGGTTTAAAGGCCCAAAGTGCTGCTTTCAAATGCTGCTGAGAAACTCACACTGACCAAAGACACAGTGTTAAACAGTGCCGTGTTGGCACATTGGAGTACTTTTAGTTGTAAAGTGAAACGTAGACAGTTTGTTATATAACATACAATATTGTTGTTTTCTTGGATTGTTATCTGTATAGGCGAAAATACTACTCTCATACAGGACTTGAAAGCAGAAACATAATCAAAAAAGAAGGTGCAGAGTTGTAATCTGCCATTAAATTATGTGCAAAGTGTCAGAAATAATCTCACATATAACCACTGTGTATTTTTATAACTATCATAATTCCCCCGGCATTGCAGGATTTAGTAAAAAAGCTGAAAAGGACAACAACATATTTACATCTTCATAGATCAGCTGACTCCACCTTCCAACCAAGCTGCCTGCTCAGATTTCTGACTTTCCAAATTTTGATAATAACATGGTAGGGAGCCAAAACTCTTGTTTATCATCAGTTCCATTTAAATGCAGCTCTGAACCTGGTCACTGATCTGACAATGCTACTTCTACTACAGTTTGTTTTAATTACAGGCCGCTGTAATTACAGAGACAGGCGGGTGATGCTTTGAATTATGTAGAAGGACGTATGTGTACTATTCCTGCAGGTCGCTGTTAGAGCTCAATATAACCAAATTATTTAAAGGAATACTTCACCCAAAAAAAAGACCATTAGTATATCAAGTACTCACCCAGTGTTACCTTGAATTATTGAAGAAAACTTTGTTTTTCTCGCATGCCTCCACTGTGAACAAAAAAAGTATTTCTGAATTGAAGTAAATGTGTTTACCAACAGATAAACTTTATAAAAACATCCGTTATCAAACTCACACAACTCGTGCAGTATAATCAAGTCTCATCTATCCAGTCGTGTGCTCTCTTCTTCCCAAACACATGCATTTTACTTAAAACCTCACTATTTAAAACACTTCCGCTTAATCAGTCTCACGCTCGTCCGTACAAGTTTTTCATTAACTTGATATCTTCCCCCAAGCCCAAAGATGAAGAAGTATAGATTGAATAAGTGTGCCACAATTCAAATAATTTCCCTTAATTTCCTGAATCAACAACATTAATGCTGATTATTCGTTATTATTATAGACACTTAATTCCCCAGATTTAAAGAACCATGAAGAACATTACGTTACTCAGTGCCCAGAAACAATTATACCAAAGATAATTTTGTCTGCGTACAAAACTATGCGGTGGTGAAAATAAATATGTAATTGCAGTGTGCTAAACGTGCAAGGTGAAAATGACAGATTGAGACGCATTGACTCGGGACTTGAGTGCAAATACTTGAGACTTCCATGTGACAAAACAACAACTTGTCCCACCTCTGCCAGGTGGACAGAAACATGACCCCACATTAATGCTAATGTGTAAATAAGCATCTATTGTTTACCACATTAGCCATTACAACCTTATACAGTGATACCTTTTCCATGTTGTGTTTATAGTGTGTTCCTCTGCCCCACACAGGCAAAATATTGCTGCTTAACATAAAGTGTTGGATAGACTAAACCCTGTTTGAAAAGCACGGAGACACTATAACACGGCAGCAGTGAACAGTCCTGTCCTGACCAACACACCTGTAATCAGAGAGGACGAGCTGAACCCTGTGTGTGTTTTTTCAGATCAATAAGCTGGACAAGGCGGTGGCAGCGGCCAACACATTCTTCCTGGCCAACCCAGATCACATGGAGATGAAACAGAACCTGGATTACTACAAGATGATGGCCGGAGTGCAGCCAGAGGATTTTAAAGATTTGGAGGCTAGGCCACATATGGTGAGAACAAACGCCTTCTCTGATGAGTTTATGGCCTCATTGGCAGTCGTTAGAGGGATACTGATTGTCTACAATGTTCATTCATATGCTCACATTTCACTACTTTTTGGTTTTAGTATATTTCAGAAATCTGTTGACATGTTTTCACATGGTGGTTGCTGCCACTGGCCAAATTTTAAGTTTTCATAAAGCTATACAATTTTTTTTTGGCCTGTGGGATGATGAAGTCGTTTTAATAATCAAATCAAATCAAATTTATTTATACAGCCCAATATCACAAATTATACATTTGTCTCAGTGTGCTTTACAGACTGTACAGGTTACGACACCCTCTGTCCTTAGACCCTCGCATTGCACAAGGAAAAACGTCCTAAAAGAAACCCCATAATTAAAGGGGGAAAAATGTTAGAAACCTCAGGGAGAGCAACTGAGGAGGGATCCCTCTCCCAGGACAGACAGACTGTAATAGATGTCGTGTGTACAGGATAAACAACATAGTACAAATACGACATCAATGTGACAGAAATGTGATGGTGTGATCGAAAAAAAGAAAAAGGGCATGGGTGTCCAGCAGGACCAGGGCAGCAGGCGCAGCCACGATTCTTGATCCTGACGTAAACTTTATCAGTGGCAACCTGCCACATGAGAGACAGACACTCCGGGGATGATACCCCGGATGATGAGTTAGTAACATACATTTACATAAATGCATACAGATAGAGAGGGAGAAGAAGAGAGGGAGGGGAGGAGAGAGGAAGAGAAGGAGGAGAGCAGGGAGGTGTCCCCCGGCAGTCTAAGCCTATAGCAGCATAACTAGGGGCTGGTCCAAGGCAAGCCTGAGCCAGCCCTAACTATAAGCTTTATTAAAAAGGAAAGTCTTTAGTCTGCTCTTAAATGTGGAGAGTGTGTCTGCCTCCCGAACACAAAGTGGAAGCTGGTTCCACTGGAGAGGAGCTTGATAGCTGAAGGCTCTGGCTCCCATTGTACTCTTAGAGACTAAGAACCACAAGTAACCCTGCAGTCTGGGAGCGTAATGCTCTAGTTGGTTTATAACGTACTATGAGATCTTTAAGATATGCTGGAAAGGACACTATACTGCAGAGCACCCCCTCTGCAATGGTGACCCTAAACCCCTTTCTCTCTCCTCAGGCCGACTTCCTGCTGGGGAAGAGTTACTACAGCGATGACTCATTCGGCCTGGCGGCTGATCACTTCGAGGTGGCAGTAGATGAGTACTTCACTGCCGATAAGGAGTGCAGAGTGCTGTGCGAGGGAGCGTACAACTACGACGGCTACAACTACATGGAGTACAGTGCTGACCTGTTCCAGACCATGACAGGTGAGACTGGATATTTTTTGGGTTTTCGGGGCAGAAAAGACTCAAATTAAAATTGAACATTTGCTGATTATTTTTCTTTGTGTAACTGTGTTTTGTTTGTGTCAGACCACTACATGCAGGTACTGAACTGTAAGCAGAACTGCGCAGTAGAGATGGCCTCAAGTGCTGGCAAAGCCAAGCCTTTTGAGGACTTCCTCCCCGCGCATTTCAACTACCTGCAGTTCTCCTACTACAACAGTAAGCGCCACAGCTTTGTCAGCCTCTACTGAGGAGAGTACGCCTTTATCCAATGTCCTTGACTGTAATGAAAGTAGAATGAAACCCTACACTTGATATTTACAGCATCACGCACAAAAACTGGTGCGGTTTCCTTTTTTTTGTGTTATTCATCAGCGTTAAACTACATTGTATAGATGCCTCTTCGATATCATACAAACAGGGGATGTCCTTAAGGTAACTTGCATTGCACCAAACAAAGCAGTCGACCATTTACATAACAACCAATCAGCATTTAGCACTGGAACAAGGAAGAAGGTGGAGACGAGTCCCCTTTGATCTGTCTGTATAATTGTTAGTGTGATAGACACTATGTAATGGTGATGCATGTAAATGAATGTTTTATTCTCTGTTTGTTATCTGTGAACCTGCCCAGGGACTGCAGATGAGCTAATAGCTAAATCTCTTTATGAGTTTAATGTTTTTTTTTAATTCATGGTGCTTGTTTTATAAAGACTTGAAACTAACTAACCATAAAACATATAAGCACCATCAACCAGATTGGCTAAACCAGGGCATCTCTTAACCTATACACATTTTAATAATAAATAGTCCACTATAAGGTTCATCCCAGACCACACATTGTAATGCCTGCAGGGATATTTCATTCCTTCATTTTCTCTTAAGGAGCCATTAACCCCTAAAAGACTTTGGTGGGGTTTATGTGAAAACTTGCAATATAAAATGTATTGAATTATCACAGTTATTAAATGTAAATCTCCCTCAAGAGGGCAGCTCCCATCTCCTGTTCAACATCTAGCAGTTCTTACTGCGTCATTTGTCATTTTTAATTTCACGGGTTTCTCCAGTGCCCCTCTATAAAGTTGGAGGACTCCCTAGAGACAGATTTAAAAAAGAATAGTCTGAAGCAGCAGAGGCTGAGATATGTTCGACTTGAGAATCAGCTACTTCCCCTTTTAGCAACTCTGGATATTTACTGAACTGAATCCAAAATTGACCCGACTATTGGGATCAAATCCTAGTCAAATTGCATAAAACCTTGATCCTATACTTCCCATAATGCAACACTACCTCTCTGTTAGACCCTCCCTTCTTGGTAAACATCCACATCTTTCACACTCCACACCTCCCGTGTTAAACACAGACGTTTGTCTCCAAGAACAAACTGAGATAATCATCAGGGGTATTTTCTCAGACTTGACAAAGCTCATCAAAAACCCAACATACACACATCTCATCCCCTCTTTTTAAGAAAAATGAGAGTTTTTCTGTAGAATAGCAGATGTGAGACCTGAACCCTCCTTCTGTTCCCTCTCTCCAGGTGAGAAGTACGAGCAGGCCATAGAGTGTGCCAAGACCTTCCTCCTGTTCCACCCTGACGATGAGGTGATGAAGCAGAACCTGGCTTATTATTCTGCCGTGCTGGGTGAAGTCAAAGCAGGAACTATATCAGCCAAACAGGTACAGTCCAAAGCACCCTGTGAGGACAGTTATTTTTAGCAGTGTGTTCTCTTAATCCTCAATGATCAGCAGAATCTGAGCCCACACAACAAAAACAAATTGCCTCCATTAGCACTCAAATGTACTCAAGGGCACGAAAGAGACGTTGATGGTAATCTGAAGCACATAAACGTTTAGTGCCTTTTAAAGAAGCAATAAGGAAGACTTTTACTGCCCCAGGCTCTACATGTCCATATTCTACTAATGTTCATGAATGATGCTGACATTTCTGGCTTTCACAACTGCTCACTTTCCTGCCCGTGCTCAGATCTGGAACAAAAACACTCCAATGGTGTTCAAACCTGAGAAGTGAGTGC